>NW_021319665.1:241227-385751 GCF_001605985.2 Dendrobium catenatum | reverse complement strand
GCTTTTGTTTTCGCCTGGATACGTGAGACTCGTGAGGGTGTAAAAGATTTCTACTCATAACTTTAAAAGTTTAAAATTTTAGTGAGTCAAAATAACATAGAAAGATAACGAATCTAGGGAATTAGCCGGGGATCGACCCCGGGGTCGCATGCATATTTTTGCACTTCTTCTTTCCTTGTTTTAGACCTTCCCCGCCTGCGGGTAGAATCCGGATAGTCTGACCTATGAGGACGAGGTGCCAGACCTGGGGAAGTCCAGTCTTCTAAAAAAATTATTTTCTAAGCCTATTTTCAAAATTTCAAGCATATTTGATTTGGAAGTTATCAACTAGCATGCATTGCATTAGATACGAACTAAAAGAGTCAAAAATCTTAATTGCATCAGTTTAGCATTTTAGCACCCAACATAAGTTAAAGGGGCCAACTAGGAAATTCTTTTTTAGATGTCGGCCCCAACTCTCCAAAACTTTAATTACAACGTCCCTACCACTCTTTCATAAAAGACCGGGTTCATATATTTTAAATCGACTAGGTGGTTAGCTGGCTCCCCAATCTAGGCCGGAGTAAGACCAGGTTCTGCACTGCATTAGTTAGGTTCAGACGGCTGTGGTCCAACGTCCAAATTAGATTTAGGATCCGGGGAAGATCTTTGATTATAAGACACCAACTTCAGGAATATAGTCCCAAACTTCTAATAAAATGTAAAGCCCAATGTTTAGACTAAGTTGGTACACTTCCGGATGGTTCTGGAATCTCAAGGTGTCCCCTACCTCTCATCCTTTGACTCTGTTAATAACTGTTCAATCTTGATCCATTCCCTTTTGATTCTCTAAAGGACTCTATTAAATTTTTTTGATATCACTCATAGAAAATCTAACAAAATTTCATTCTTATTTTAATCGAGAGTTTTCGTAGGGGACTCTGTCTCCCTACGATGTAATTAACTACGAGGGCTTGCGCTCGTAGGAGAATTGGAACCCCACACACCTGATTTCAAAATTAACCTTTTTAAAATATTCTTAGATTTCTTTGTGAAAAGTTCAAAAAAAATGATTGTCGTTATCGTATTAGAAGAATTATCATTGAAAGGTGTTATTTCCCTTTGGGGAGATACATTCTTCTTTGATAAAGCTTTGAATATGAAATCGACAACCATACCCCTCAAATATCATAACTAGACATTTAGTTGATCTTTACCTTGTCCCCTCGGGGCCGTGTGAAGTTCTCTTTAGAGTCTAGCTATGATATTCGAGATGAATCACATAATTCTAAGTCCGAACGTCGTTATGGGATTTTATTTTCATCCTTCGGGGTGATATAATTTTCCGAACGAGCTGGTTCAACTTTTAGAATTAAGATTCAACCTCAATTCTAAAATTCCCAAAGAAAACTAATATTTTTCAAAATTCCACCAACAGAGAGTGGAAGAGAGGGAGAGAGGGAGAGTGGGAGAGAGGGAGAACTCCCTCTTTTTTCTATAAATAGGCCCCCCTTGGTCTTATTTCTTGCACCTTCTCCTCTCTTCTCTCAGTAGAGGCCTTCCCCTGCTCCTTGGATAATTCCATTGTCCAATAGCAGGGTCCCTCTTTGCGAGAAAGAGCTCTCTTATCCTTTTCTTCTCTCAGTAGAGGCCTTCCCGTGCCACTTGGACAATTCCATTGTCCAATAGCAGGGTCCCTCTTTGAGTTGAAGAGACCTTTTTTTTCCTTCCTCCTCAGGCTGAGGCCTTCCCCTGGTCTTGTGCAGGTGGTATCCCTTGTGCAATTCTAGGGCCCTTCACTGAGTTGAAGATACCCTTTTTTTTGTAATAGATCTCACAACCAAGAGAGATTTGTAGTTGGTTCACAACGAAGGTCGGGGAGAAACGTAGTTGGAGAAGGAGGTCGTAAGGATAGTATTTGGCAGAGGAAGTTGCAAGGACCGTTGTTGGCGAAGGAGGTAGTAAGGATCGTAGTCATTAACGTAGATTGGAAGAATGGTTATCGATGAGCGAAGGAGATTGGAAGTCCGATGACAGGCGTAAGTCCGACGACGGGCGTAAGTCTGGTGTCGGGTATATGTCCGACCAAAGTTTTCCTACAGGCAAAAGTTTGGTGACAGGCGTAAGTCCAGTGTTGGATGAAAATCTGTCTACTGGCAGAAGTTCGGCGACAGGCATAAGTCCGGAGTTGGGTAGAAGTCAGATAAAAGTCCGCCTACGAGCAAAAGTCTAGCGACGAGCGTAAGTCCGGTGTCAGGTATAAGTCTGACAAAAGTCTGACGACAAGCAGAAGTTTGACGACGATCGTAAGTCCGACGATAAGTGTCTGACAACGAGTGGAAGTCCATTGAAAGGTAGAAGTTCGATGACGGGTAGTCTGACGGCAGGTAGAAGTTTGATATCGGGTAGAAGCATGACGTCAGGTAGAAGACCGATGAAAGTTTTTCGACAGGCAGTAGTTCGTCGACAGGTAGTAGTCTGATGGTAGACAGAAGTTGACATCAGGTAGAAGCACTGTATCGGGTAGAAGACCGATGAAAGTCCTTTGACAGGCAGTAGTCTGTCGACAGGTAGTAGTCCGACGGCAGAAAGAAGTATGATGTCGAGTAGAAGCCCTGAATCAGGTAAAAGACCGATGAAAGTCCTTCGATAGGTAGTAGTCTGTCTACAAGTAGTAGTCCGATGACAGGCAGAAGTTTGACGTCGGGTAGAAGAACAATGTCGAGTAGAAGATCGACGGAAGTCCATCGACGAATAGAAGTTTAGCGACGGGTATTAGTCCGACGGCAGGAAGAAATCCGGCGTCGGGTATAAGAACAACGTCGAGTAGAAGACCGATGAAAGTCGATCGATGGGAATTAGTTTGATGACATGCAGAAGTTCGTCGTTGGGTTGAGATACAACGTCGGGAAGAAGACCGATGAAAGTCCCATAATGGGTATAAGTATGTTGTCGTGTAGGTGTACGACATCGGGTCGAACTACCAACGAAAGTTTATTGACATGTAGAAAACCAACGACGGGTTGTAATTTGACAGTAGATAGAACTTCGACGTAGGGTAAAAGTTCAGCATCAGGCAGAAGACCGACGAAAGTCCATCGACGGGCAGAAGTTCGACGATGGGTAGTAGTCCGACGTTGAGTACAAATACGACATTGGTTAGAAGTACAACATCGGGTAGAAGACTGACAAAAGTCCATCGACGGGTAGAAGTCCGATGACGACTAGTAGTTCGACGTTGAGTAGAAGTACGGCGTCAAGTAGAACTACAACGTCAGGTAGAAGACCGACGAAAGTTCATCGAAGGGCGGAAGTCCGATGACGGCTATTAGTCTGATGGAAAGAAGAAGTCCGGCGTCGGGTAGAAGTACTGAGTCAGGTAGAAGACCAACGAAAGTCCATTGATGGACAGAAGTCCAACGACGAGTTTTAGTCCGACAGGAAGAAGTCCGACGTCGGGAAGAAGCAATGAGTTAGGTAGAAGACCAACAAAAGTCCATTAACGGGCAGTAGTCCGACGATAGGTAGTAATCCGATGGCAGGCAAAAGTCTGATGTCAGGTAGAAGTACTACGTCAGGCAGAAGACCAATGAAATTTCATCAACGGACAGAAGTCCGAGGATGGGTTTTAGTTTGACGGCTGGAAGAAGTTCGACGTCGGGAAGAAGCACTGAGTCGGGTAGAAGACCCACGAAAGTCCCTCGACAGACAGAAGTTCGACGACAGGTTTTAGTCCGACGGTAGGAAGAAGTCCGGCGTCAGGTAGAAGCACTAAATCGGGTAGAAGATTGACGAAAGTCCATCGACGGGTAGTACTTTGACGATAAGTAGAAATACGACGATAGGTTGGAGTCCAACGTCGGGTAGAAGTACTGTGTTAGGTAGAAGACCGATGAAAACCCATCGATAAGTAGTAGACCGACGAAAACCCATCGATAAGTAGTAGACCGACGGCAGGCAGAAGTCCAACGTCAGGGAGAAGTTCGACGTCAGGTAGAAATACAACGTTAGGTATTAGTCCTTTGAAAGTCCTGCAAGATAAAAGTTCAACGACAATAGAAAATTCAACATCATGTAGAAATTTAACTTTATGCAGAAGTCCGATGGAAGTCCATTGACGGTATTCTTTGTGACGTTCATCAAGGATGTATAATCTATCTGAGGTTATTTATCAGAGCCTTTGCTCGATGATATTAACCGATATTGGATCCACCAATGATGTAAGACCTATCAGAGGTTGTATGTCAGAGCCTTTGCCTGATGACTCCAATCTGTGTGGAAGAGATGGAGAGAATCCACCAAGAATATAAGACCTATCCTAGGTTATATGTTAGAGCCTTTGCTCGATGATGTTAACCTGTGTGGAAGAGGTCGAGAGAATCCACCAAGGATGTAAGACCTATCCGAGGTTGTATGTCGGAGCCTTTGCTCGACGACGTTAATCTGTATGGAAGAGGTCGAGAGAATCTACCAAGGATGTAAGACTTATCCGAGGTTGTATGTCAGAGCCTTTGCTCGATGATGTTAATCTGTATGGAAGAGGTCGAGAGAATCCACCCAAGGATGTAAGACCTATCCGAGGTTGTATGTCAGAGTTTTGCTCGATGATGTTAACCTATGTGGAAGAGGTTGAGAGAATCCATCAAGGATGTAAGACCTATCCGAGGTTGCATGTCAGAGTTTTGCTCGATGACGTTGACCTGTATGGAAGAGGTCGGGAGAATCCACCAAGGATATAAAATCTATCCGATGTTGTATGTCAGAGCCTTTGCTCGATGACGTTAACCTGTGTGAAAGAGGTCGAGGGAATCCATCAAGGATATAATCCCTATCCGAGGTTGTATGTCAGAGACTTTGCTCGATGACGTTAACCTGTGTGGAAGAGGTCGAATTGTATCCCCCTAGGACCGATTTTGCCATGATTAGGAGGGGGAGAATGCCGTCTGTATCCCAAATCAAAGGTGAAGAACGGCCTATTTTTAGACCGTTACTGTCTTTTTAAGGTCGAGATCAAGACATTGCCCAAGGAGTAGAAGTTCAGCAGGGAACTGCATGAAGCTAATTATTGATCGGAATTATCCTTACATTTGCTGAGATTTTCCTAAATGATCATCTTGATATTAAAATCATTTGAGGGATCTTCTTAACCATATATGGAGTCAAAGTTGCCCCCCAGTTCGAATCTGAAATTGATGAAGTAATGACTGATGTCAAGAAGTTGACATGAGTGTCCTTTTGAGGTTGGAAGCAAAAAATTGCCCCCCAATCAGGAACCAGGTTCCCAAAGACGGCGCCAAACTGTTGCGTCCTGGAGTATTCGCGATGGTAGAGAAATTTATAATTTAACGTCTTTGCATTGTATGAAGATCCAACACACAATCAGATAAGTGAGAGAGGGTGCAACATTTATAAGAGACACCAAAGTTTTTAGGTGAAAACCCCTAAAAAAGGGGGATAAACCATGGGGCCTGGCCCAGTTTGAATGAATCCACTAGTATTTACAGTCGATTACAAATGAGGCCCTTCCTTGGGAGAAGGCCTTGGCTTGATGGTACAAATGTACATCATATAGAGCGCATTATATAGTGGGAGTTACAATAATATACATGTTTGTTTGGTTGTAAAGGTCGTAGTTGGCACGAGAAGGGGGTCCTAAAGGCCATAGTTGGCAGAAGACCGGGGTCTGAAAGATCGTTGTCTGGTGATGGAGGTCGGAGTGACCATAGTAGGCGATGGAGGTCGAGAGGACCGTAGTCGGCATAAGATAGGAGTCTGAAAGATCGTAGTATAAGGATGGTACTTCGGTAGAACTATGGGCATCAGGTGATGGCTTGGTGGAGCTCGGGGCCTCAAGTGACAGTCCGATAGAAGTCCGTGCTTCAGGTAGTGGCTTGGTGGAGCATAGAGTCTCAAGTGGTTGTACAACGGAAGTCCGGGCCTCAAGTAGTGGTCTAGTGGAAGTCCAGGCCTTAGATGGTGGTTCGGTATAAGTCCGGGCCTCAGGTGGTGCCCGGCGGAGCAATGACGTCAGGCGGTGGTTCGGTGGAAGCGAGGGCCTTAAGTGATGGTTTGGTGGAGCAAGGGCGTCATGAGGTGGTCCGGCATAGGTGAGGGTCTTAAGTGGTGGTCCGGCATAGCAACGGCATCAGGTTGTGGTTCGGCGGAGGTGAGCGCCTTAAGTGGTGGTCCGACGGAGCAACGACGTCAGGCGATGGTCCGGCGGAGGTGAGGGCCTCAAGTGGTAGTCCGGAGGAGGAACGACGTAAGGCGGTGATCCGACGGAGGTGAGGGCCTTAAGTGGTGGTTCGGCGGAGCAACGACGTCAGGCGGTGGTCCGGCGGAGGTGAGGGCCTAAAGTGGTGGTCCGGCAGAGCAAAGACATCAGGCGGTGGTCCGACGGAGGTGAGGGTCTCAAGTGGTGGTCTGGCGGACCAACAACGTCACGCGGTGGTCCGACGGAGGTGAGGGCCTGAAGTGGTGGTCCGGCGGAGCAACGACGTCAGGCGGTTGTCCGGCGTAGGTGAGGGCCTCAAGTGGTGGTCCGGCAAAGCAAAGGAGTCAGGCGGTGGTCCGACGGAGGTGAGGGCCTCACGTGGTGGTCCGGCAGAGCAATGACGTCAGGCGGTGGTCCGACGGAGCAACGACGTCAGGCGGTGGTCCGATGGAGCAACGACGTCAGGCGGTTGTTCGGCAGAGGTGAGGGCCTGAAGTGGTGGTCCGGTGGAGCAACGGCGTCAGGCAGTTGTCCGGCGAGGTGAGGGCCTCAAGTGGTGATCCGGCGGAGTAAGGGCGTCAGGCGGTGGTCCGGTGGAGGCGAGGGCCTCAAGTGATGGTCCAACGGAGCAACGGCGTCATGCGTGGTATATCGGAGGTGAGGGCCTCAAGTGGTGGTCCGGCGGAGCAACGACGTTAGGTGGTGGTCAGACGGAGGTAAGGGCCTCAAGTGGTGGTGCGGCAGAAGTCCGGCGGTGGTGGACCAGTGGTGCGTTCGTCGGAACTTCGGCGGTGGTCCGACGAAACTCAGGTGGTGGTCGAGGAGGCCAAGAAGCAAGAGCGATCTCCGATCTCTCTCTTCTTCCCTTAGGCTTCGGGATCCCCTTTTTAAGAGGAGAGGGGGCTCTATTTATAGATTTATGGAGTGGCATGGCCTGTAAATAGGTGAGAGATCAAGGGTAAATGAGGAGTGGTCGGATGAACGGCCGATGTTGAATCCCTTGGTCATACACCGTTCTTTAGACAATTGAAGGCCTTAATGATGTCGGAATTCAGCGATGTTGGGCTCGTTGGATTCGTCTCGTCGAGGCGCGCGATTCGAGTATAAGCTGGTTATGTTTGGAAACCGTTTGGTAATCCAATTTGTGGGTTCGTATTTCCGAGACGCTCAGTTCAACTGTAAGTTTGTTGAAATCAGAGTTCGGATGGTCTCCAAAATAATTTTTGAAGTTTCCAACTTTATTTTGCATCGAGATTTATGCCCGATCCAAATAATTTTTTGAGGACGTATCAACTATTATAAATATTCATAACTTAACTTATTATATAGCTACTATTACTATTTTGAATTGTTATCTAATTATTATTTAAAATATTAACTATTTAATTGTAATTTATAATATAAATTATCAAATTATTTTTTTAATTTTAATTTCTATTAAATTACTTAAATTAATTCCTACCTTTCTTTTTCGATTTCCTCAGTAATTTGTACGTCTTACTGCTCTTCTTCATTTCTCCGTTGCTGTTCGATCGTGAGGTAGGGTTTTGGACGAGTCGCTAACAGTTTTCTTCGCCTCCTTCGATGACAAGCTTCCAGTTCGCCGTTCTTGCTGTTGGATCGGAAGTAGCGACGGGTGCTCGCTCGCCGTGAATGTAACTATCTTTCTCCCTTTCGCGCGCATCTTCTTTACGGTAAAAAGAGGGAAAAGGAGGATTTATTCCGCCGTGAGATCTACCGGCTGCTCAAATCCTGTTGCCAAACGCCCCTTAATCTTTGGGCGGCAGCAGGGGGAAAAGCCACTGTACTTTCGTTCCTCCGATGGTGGAGCATGCAAAGACATCCAAATGTCGACGATATCATCCTTACCCTCAATGGAATTGCCAACAAAATCTACCTCCATTTTCCCAATAACCATAAGCACCCCAAACACTCTCAATATTACCTTCTCCGTTCGCAGTAACCAAAACGCCCAATCTATCTCGATCTCCTATACCCGTCGACGATTCCCCAATGTTCGAAAGCCTACATCCTCCTCCCTCCCCGACTCTTTCTCTCCCTTCGTCCCGAAAATTCGATCCCTCAAATCTCGCCTTGCTGCCGGCGAAACCCTCTACGGCCTCTTCCTCCTCAGCTCCTCCCCTACCCTCGCCGAAATAGCTGGATTGGCTGGATATGACTACGTTGTGGTCGATATGGAGCACGGCCCTGGAGGCATATCCGATGCCCTCCCATGTCTCCGAGCCCTTGCCAGCACCGGCACTGCCGCAGTCCTCCGTCTTCCTGAAACCTCCGCCAGCTGGGCCAAAAAAGCCCTCGATCTCGGACCACAGGGGCTCATGTTCCCGATGATCGAAGATGCCACAGCCGCCGAGCTCGCCATCTCCTTCTGCCGCTTTCCCCCACGCGGCGTCCGCGGCTCTGCTCATACGGTCATTCGGGCCTCTGCTTACGGAATCGACGACAGTTACCTCACTTGTTGTGAGGAGGATCTTCTGATTATGTGCCAGATTGAGAGTGTGACGGCGGCATCCAATATCGTGGCGATCGCGGCTGTGGACGGTGTGGATTGTTTGCAGATGGGACCGTTGGATCTGAGCGCGAGCATGGGCTATTTGTGTGATCCGGGAAACCGGAAGGTGAGGGCGATGCTACGGGAGGTGGAGAGGACAGTGTTAGCGCTGAGAAAGGCGGGTAAGGAGATGGCTTCGACACCATATCTCTCGGGTTTTGCAATGCCGTTTGATCCGCCGGGCGACATGAAGATGAGGGGATATCATATGGTGGCTGGGGCAGTGGATGTTGGAATGTTTAGGAAAGCAGCGGTCGAGGATGTGATGAGATTCCGGCTAACGGAGGCGGAGATTGGACAGGAGGATGGTGATGATGATGAGGAGCGTTTGTCTTGATTTTAAAAATGCAGAAAAGAGGATAACAAGTGAGTAGATTTTGTCAAGTTTTTTTTTTTTTTTTTTGGAAATTGCTATGGATATCGCTCTTTATTCTGTTAATATACTTTCGAGTTTTGATAATGGGTCCTAATTTATGGGTAAGCGCATTTAATTCGATGTTCCTTGATTCATGTTTCTTTTGATTTCGATTCCAATTCGTTTCAGTCACCTTTTAGGATTGCTTGGTTCATCTAGACATGTTATAACGATGTAAATGTTAATTTTCAAAAACCCTATGGATCAACCGCATCGATATCCTCCGCAACAGCACCGTGGGGTATGAGGACTTTTGGCATTTTTTCCGTTGGCCTTCCCGCTTCGCTCATTGCCATATTTGTTGTCGATATCCAGTATTCAACGGTAAACAAAGTAGTTGGATATTGGCATAAAAAGCCATCTCATATGTACAATCGGGTTTTTAAAGTAACCAAACTGCGCAGTAGCGTAATAGAGGATTGTGGCGGCGGAAAAATTGTCGTCAGCATCAAACCCATAGGTGTTGCTCCGACGCCATCAAACACCTCTCCTGTCGACAGTCTTTTCTTTCCCTCCACTTTTTTGGACCTTTCCTATTCCATTTTTCACCCAAACCCACCATCCAACAGATCGCCACGAACATCGCCGCCCAGTCTTCTGTTCCAGCCCTATAGCTGGGCACATTTCGAACATTCGCCGCCAAGACTTCCTGTCGAGCCCCATACCCGGGGCAAATTATTATGTGCGGTGTCCGAACCGTCTTGAGGCGAATCCGGACACGCCACATCACCCGGATGCGATGGGGTCGGAGTGATTTGATATGCCCGGATTCGCCTTCGGATGAATCCGGACGCCGCACGTAATAATTTACCCATACCCGGGCACATGCTACTTGTGGAGTTGTGTGGCACGGATATAAGTACCACTGGCAATCTGAATTGTTAGGTGGTTAATGTCTCACTTTGTTAGGACATGGGAGATACAAAAGCAAATTAAATAAAAGGAGCTTAACGAATGGTTAAATTAGCAAAAGGAGCCTAATTATGAGGAGATTTAGAAAGGACCAAATAAGTAAATCAGTAGTGTAACTCTATAAAACAGCGACATACGAGAAATTTGTCAAGATGTATAGTGCATTCCGCCAAATACGCCATAATGTGTAACATATGCTGTAGAAATAGGTCTAATGCGCCAATTAGTGTGGTGAATTTAGCTCATGCACATTAAATTGGCCATTTTATTTGGCGCAATAGGCTTGGGTCACTCGCACTATGACCTTCTCCAATTGAACTTCAAACACATGAATGGCGTCGCTCGTTCGCTCCAGCCAAACGGTAAAACTTCCGGTATTTGGTTGTGGGTGAATAATGCGACACCAATATTGGCATTGCACTGTTCACCTGCGTTATTTTTCCATCTCTATCGGATTTGTCGAAGAAAAACGCGAAAGCGGAGAAAGACAGTTATCTTCTGCAATGGGCGCAAAATGGAGTTCGATCGGAAATGAATCACACCATTTTTTAGTTTCACTCCATTTTGAAATGAAAATGAGATTTTTGGTTGGAGATGCCCTTTGAGATGCAATTACACGCAATCACCGGCTTGAATCGCATCATTGGTAGTGAGTCACTAAGATTGGATAGATTTAACCAAGCATGACGTAGTGGGCAGGGATAATCAATTAAGACACCAAGTTCAAGGCCATAAATAGAGAGATTGCGGGTGTGAGAATGAGACAGCCGAGGCAAATCACATATTACAGCTATAGTTTTAAGCAGCAGAGTAAAAACTTTTGAAGATTATTGGAGTTCTTTTTTATTTTAATTTATTTTTCAATTTTTTTATTACATTGATTATAATTTTGTTAATGATAGAAATTTGTTAATTTGAGTTTTGAAAGGATCAGTTTAGTAGAAAATATTCTAATTAGTATTTATTAATTTGTTCTTTGTTGTAAGATTTGAGATGACATTTAAGTGGACAATGCAATGTAATTATTTATAAATAATTTTTAAAATTCGTAAATTTTATTTAGTAAATCAGTGTGTGAGTAATGAGAAAATATTCAGGAAATTAAATATAATTCGCTTCATTCTTCCGTTATCATTGTTAAAAGTAACCGTCAGTTTTGCATCTATTATTGTGCCTTGTATTGTTAGTTGAAGATCTATGTTACACCGATACGGATACGGCGACACGGATACGACACGATATGGATACGGGACACGTCAATTCTTAAAAATACAGGATACGGGTACGGCGCGGACACGGCATTTTAATTTATAAATCATACATAAAAATTAAGAAAGCAATCAAAGCATAATATTTGAAATTACAAAAAAAAATGACAACAACATGATTTGTAGCCTTGTAGCTTATAATATCAATATATAATTAAGCATTAAATGTCTAGTACAACAACAAAAGCATAAACATAAATTATCTAGCACATGAAGTTTCAACTATTCAATAGAATGAATGATATAATTATCTTCTTCATTGGTTTGTCTTTGAACTTCTATATCATCTTCAATAAATATCATAACTTCTAATTCAGGCTCATCAAGTGAAAGATTAGTAATTTTTAATATTTTCATATCATCAAGAGACTCAAATCCATCTCGGAAATGAGAGAATCTTGCTCGCAACCGCAGAAGTAAATACGATACGTCTTTTTTTTTTTCAACGGACACGCGTATCGGATACGCGTGTCCTTTTGAAATTAAATAGTATTTTAATTGGATACGGCTTTGGCGTATCCGACACGTATCGGTGGTGTATCGGAGGCGTATCCGTGTATCGGTGTATCAGATACAGCATGCCTTCATAAATAGGTGTATCGGTGCAACATAGTTGAAGATACATACTGGTTCATCAGAGCAATTAAATTAATTGATTGTTTATCTCGAAGTGTTCTGTGCTAGAATGGAAGATTGGGTTATTTGTTAATGCAATGATGGAAATGTTGTCACAATGAAGATGTTAGGCCATATGAACCGGCCCAAAAGTTGCTTCATTTTTACGAGTAATTATTGTGTCCGGACACCAAACGTGTCCAAAGACCAATAACAAAGCGCCACATCACTTGGGTGCTCGGTACCGTGCTCAGTACTGCACTCGGTATGCTTGGTATTATGTACGGACATAATAATTTTTCCATTTTTACAGGAGGTGGACAAGTGCCGCCTCCCTTTCTTCTTGCCGGCCAAACTAGTGGGTCCCACTAGGAAAAAAATTAAGGAAAGGGGGTTGGGCGGCTAGGGTGAGATGGAAATTTTGAATTAAGGATGTTTGAATTAGGGAATTAATGTATTAATATGATGGCTTGTTTAGGGATAGGGTTATGCATGAATTTGAGTCGTTCTTTTGGAGTCTCCTTGGTGTCTTGGGCTCTAGATTCACAATCTAGAGATTTGGAAGTGACGATCCTCCTCTCGAATTGAGGATTAATTGTATCTTGCTTGGAGTTTATTTGGTTTGATTCTTATATTGCAATCTATTGCTCTTAGATTGATTTCATCTATATTTTTCTTATTTTCTCATTGTTTTTGGCCAATTATTGCTAGGGTTGCTTGTGAACTCAAATATTTCCTCTTAGATTACTTGCGAACTCAAGTATTTTCTATCAAATTGGTATCAGAGCAAGTCTTGGGACCGTTTGTGGGTTGATTTTGGCGAATTTTCGCGGTTGATTTTTGGCCGGTAAAGGAGATAGTTATTTTTGTGATCCAAATCCAGAATTTTTGAATCTACAAAAATTTGGATAGAGATGGTGGCCAAGAAAGTAGATGCGCTGGAAGAAAGACTTGAAGGGGAGATAAACCAAATCAAGAAAATGGTAGAGGAAAGGATTTCCTCCATGGAAAGACAAGTAGTCGATCTCTGGGACATGATGAGGAAAATGTTGGAAATCTATAACCAAACGACGATGTCCGTGGTAAAAGGGACGGAAGGGAAAAGTGTGAATTCTGAAAATCGTAGGGAGGAAAATGAGGTGGAGATCGTGGAGGGAGAAAGAGGAAACCCTCTATGGAGCCTTTCCAGAGGGATGATATAGGAGGTAGGTATGGGGAAAGACATGGGTATGGAGGGGAGGAGCAAAGAGGTGCTGATTGGGAATGCCTGGAGGTTTATTATGACTGTCGAGGTACTGAATTTGAAGGAAGGAGAGGGGAATCTGAAGGGGGTTTGTGTTATAACAGGGCAAGGGAAGAACGGGAAACATAGGGAGGGCCAAACACTTGGAAAAGGTGAAGCTATAGAGGAATACAGTGAAAGGGGGGAGATCAGAAGGTGAGGAAGCTGAAGATGCCCATATTTGAAGGGGAGGATACATATGAGTGGATTTATAAGGTGGAGAGGTACTTCGCCGTCAATGGGCTAACGGAGGAGGAGAAGCTGGCAGCGGCAGGCTTGTGTTTGGAAGGGAAGGCGCTGTCATGGTACCAGTGGAGAGACCATAGGGGACCTATTAGGAGTTGGGGGAATTCAAGGATTGCATAATAGAACATTTTCAAATCGACCAGGGAAGAGACCTCTATGAGCAGTTCTTTGTTTTGGTGCAGGAGGGATAAGCAGCAGACTATCGTTGGCGGTTTGAGCACCTTAAAAGTAGGGTGGAGCGATTATCATATACATTTGGATATGGCCGAGGTATCCCTGAACTCGGTGGTAGGATTCACTACGAATCATACCATAAAGGTGAAGGGGGAGATAGAGGACAGGGAGGTGGTGGTGATAGTTGATAGTGGGGCTACCCAAAATTTCATTTCCACTCAAGTCGTCGACCAATTAGGAGTGAAATTGGTGGATACTGGTTATTATGAGGTGATGATGGGTACGGGGAAGGTGGAGAAAGGCCAGCGAATATGTATAAGAGTGTTATTGCCCATATAGGGGATTTAGGTGAGGGAAGATTTTCTTCCGCTGGAGTTACGGAGTACATATGTCATCCTAGGGATGAAGTGACTGTAGACCTTGGGAGACACCAAGGTCAATTGGGGAGCACTCGCGATGGAGTTGATGGTGGATGAAAGGAAGGTGGTGATCAAGGGAGATGCACGGTATCCAAATCCAAAGAATATACAGTTGGTGGGTGGAGGATATTTAGTGGAGCTGCATTGTGAAAACCCGAAAAATGCCGTTTTAGACCTCGCATGCTTTTCAAAGCGCCGCGACAAGTTTTAAGTGAAAAATTCAATGTTGTCGGATTTCGATGGGATTAATTTTATAAAATTCTATGCAAAATTCTAAGAAATTTGGTATATAAAACTTATATTTGATTTTTCTTAATTTAGAAAATAAAAATTAGAGAAGTCTCTTAATACCCAAAGTACCCCTAATGTTTATTCAAGCATGGGTTGTTTAAGTGAAGGCATAGAGGTCTTTTGGCATTTTCCCTTCCTCTCTATTAAGCAAACCGAGCCTCCCCCTCTCATATCACGCACGGTTTGGCCGAACGAAAGAGGCGCGCGGAAGGGAGAAGGCGGAAGCACGCGAGGCGACGGGCGGCTGCTCCGGCGAGTTTTCCGACGAAGAAAGCTAGGGAACTTGTAGAGGAGAATAAGAGGAAGATTAAGGTATGCTTTACTTATGTATTCCTCCTTTCCTCTCAAAGTTTTCTTAAAATGAAAATCTAGGGTTTGAGGGGAAACTTTGTTTTTCTTTAAAAAAATGTTAGGATATGTATAAGAGATGATCTTGTGCATAAGAATGATGTTTTTTTAAAAAAAAATGTGGAGTTAGAAAATTAGGGTTTTCTCTAAAGTTTGAGTTTTTGAAAATGCTTTTACAAATATGGTTCCTAAGGGTCATAAGAAGGTTTCGAAATGTATAAATTAGGTTTTTCTCACATAATGGTATTTTCCTAATTTTTAAAATTAGTTAATCCGAAAATTAGTTTTCCATAATTATTATTTTGATGATTGGGAAGTTTTACATACAAAACTAAGCATTTTAGTGAAAATAGGTTTTCCAAAATTTGGGTTTTAGGTTAAATCCGAAAATACAACTTATTTTAAATTAATTTTGGTTTTGGGTAAAGTGTTATTTTCATTAATATATATAATTTCACCCCCTTATGGTACTAGCTGGGGACGCTGTACTCGTGCACGATAAAATGGTAAAGGATATGGAAAAGGAAATGGTAAAGGAGTACCTTTATGGTACTAGACGGTGGCTCCTGTGACGGTTGTATTATATACGAAAAGGAAAAGTTATGAAAAATGATATGTATATGGAAAATATGGCCTTATGATATGATATGTTTAATGTTATGTTAAGTATGAAATCATTTTATGTTATGTTCATATGAAATTGACATCCAGCATATTACATAGTTGCCTTGTTTACTGTAGTTTAGAATTGTGTATTACTTACTGAGCTTTAGCTTAATGTTAGTTGTTAACATTTTCAGGTAAGCTTAAATTAATCAAATGAGTAGAAGGGGCGGCAATGTTTATCTTAGGGGAGGAGCTCCGGAAGAAAGGTAATTATGAATTTATTGAGGTTTATGTTTATGTGTTTTCAATTTGATGTTTTAGAGGCTCTTTCAAATTATTATGGAAATAGATTTAGGAATTAGAAATTTTAACCTACCGTCCGACCTCTGTTCCCGCCTCGCCTGCGCGAGCTCACCGGGCCGGGTCGTGACATGCATAGTTTGGAGGGAGCTAGATTAAAAGAGAGAAGGAACATACCCCTCTCCACACAACCGCTGATTCAACAATTCCATGAGGTGTTTCAGCCATCTCAGGGATTGCCACCACCAACGGAGTAGGAGCATGCCATCGTCCTGAGGGAAGGGATGTCACCCATCAACGTCAGGCCCTACCAATATCCTAAATCTTAGAAGGATGAGATTCAGAAGTTGATTTGTGAGATGTTGGAGGCTAGGATAATCAAGCAGAGTGTGAGTCCTTTCTCTAGTCCAATCCTTCCGGTCAAGAAGGATGAGAGTTGGCAGTTTTATGTAAACTACAGAGCTTTGAACAAGGGTACAGTGTCAGATAAGTTCCCTATTATGGTGATTGATGAGTTCTTGGATGAATTGTATGGAGCGGTGATATTCTCAAAGCTAGATTTGAAGTATGGATACCATCAAATCAGGATGAGAGAGGTTGACATCTCAAAGACAACTTTCAGGACACACAAGGGTCATTATGAGTTTCTGGTAATGCCATTTGGGCTGACCAAATGCCCCTGCTACCTTCTAGTTACTGATGAACAAGGTGTTCATGCAGTACCTCCGGAAGTTTTTTTTGGTATTTTTTGATGTTATACTGGTGTACGATAAAACTCAGGAGGAGCATCTGGAGCACTTAAAGATGGTCTTGGAAGTCCTAAAAGAATATCAACTGAGAGCCAACCTAAAGAAATGCTATTTTTCATAGATCACTGTGGAGTATTTAGGTCATATTGTGTCCAAGGAAGGGTTAGCGGCCGATCAGTCAAAGATTGAGGTAATCTTGTGCTGGTCTCTACCTAAGAATTTGAAGGAATTGAGAGGATTCTTAGGACTAACGGGGTACTACAAGAGTTTTGTAAAAGGGTACACCATTATAGCATTGCCATTGACCGAGCAGTTGAAGAATGATGGGTTCTTATGGGGAGAGGCAGCCACCATAGCATTTGAGAGCCTCAAGAAGGCCATGACTAATGTATCAATCTTAGCTTTACTAGACTTCACTCATGTCTTTATAGTTGAGACAGACACTTCAGGGTACGGACTGGGGGCAGTTCTCATACAGAATCGTTGACCAATTGCCTTCTTCAGCTAGGTGTTGACTGCCAGAGCCAGGCTGAAATCAGTTTATGAGAGGCAATTGATGGCCATCGTCTTAACCATCCAGAAGTGGTGACGCTACCTGTTAGGTAGGCATTTCATTGTCAAAATCAACCATAAGAGCTTGAAATACTTGTGGGAGTAACGAATGGTGACTGAGGAGCATCAGAGGTGGTTGTCCAAATTGTTGGGATATGGTTTCAAAATCCAGTACATGCTAGGAGTGGAAAACAATACAGCAGATGCCTTATCTAGGTGTATGAGGGAATTACAGAAAGTGGCAGTATCAGTTCCTTTGATGATGGACTTGGAAGCCATTAGGCAGGAGAGCGCTAGGGATGAGGAGTTGGGAATGATCAGGACATATTTGCTGAGGGGGAGGGGTAGCCACCCAGGGTACTCATTGGAGGGGAACAGACTGCCATATTAGGGGAGGTTTTTGTTGCCCCGGACCTTGATTGACATCCCAAATTTACTCCAAGAGTTTCATGGAAGTGTTGTTGGGGGCCATTCAGGGGTGCATAAGACATATATGAGGTTAGCTTCGGAGCTTTACTGGAAGGGGATGCATAAAGATGTAGAGGAGATGGTGGCCAGATGTGAGATATGTCGGAGGAACAATTACATGACTATAACGCCGGGGGGACTACTACAACCGTTGGCTTTACTAGGATGAGTATGTGAGGAGATATCCTTGGACTTCATAAATGGGCTGCCTCGTTCAGAAGGTTTCATGATGATTTTAGTGGTGGTGGACAGATTGATCAAGTATGCTCATTTTATTCCCCTCCAATACCCTTACATTATGGTGAAAGTGACCTCAGCTTTCATAAAAAAGGTGGTCAGATTGCATGGAGTACTAGAGACGATAGTATTAGATAGTGATAAGGTGTTTCTCAGCCAGTTTTGAAGGGAGTTGTTCAGATTTCATGAGACAGTTCTGAAGAGGAGCAGCTCTTACCACCCGTAGACAGATGACCAAACGGAAGTAGTCAACAAGAGCTTCGAGACCTGCCTGAGATGCTTTATGTCGAAGACACCCAAGCTATGGGCCAAGTAGCTAGTATGGGCTGACTATTGATATAACACATCTTTTCAGTCTACTTCTCAGATGACCCTATATAAGGTGTTGTACGGAAGAGATCTTCCTCACTTGGTGCACTTTGAGAGTAGCAGTACTCCAGTTTCTTCAGTGGAGGAGTACTTGGTGGAGAGGGATAGAGTGCTAGAGGAGTTGAAGAGACATCTACTAAGAGCTCAACAAATTATGAAGAAACAAGCTGGTGGACATAGGAAGGACATTCAGTTTGAAGTGAGGGAGAGGGCGTTCTTGAATTTTCGACCATCTAGACAAAATATAGTCACCAACAGGAGGAATGAGAAGCTTGCTTCAAGGTGCTTTGGACCTTATAAAGTATTGAAGAAGATTGGAGCAGTAGCATATTGGCTGAAACTACCACCAACAATGACTATACATAAGATTTTCCATGTATTGTAGTTGAGAAGAGCCATTGAAAATTATATAGCTAGCTCGGAGTCACCGACGACACTTACTGAAGATTTAGAGGTGATTTTGGAACCCTTAGAGTTGATGGGAGTTCTTCAGAAAGAAGATGGAGCTAATGAAGTGCTAATAAAGTGGAAGAATCTGCCTAACTATGATGCTACGTGAGAACCATACGAGAGGGTGAAAAAACAATTTCATAGTTTCACCTTGAGGACAAGGTAATTTTTTGTAGGGCGGTACTGTTAGGCCAATTCAACTTGAAACAGCCCAGTCGGCTCAATGGCCGGCTTAGGTTTATAGAAGGCAGACAAGTGCTGCCTCCCTTTTTCTCTTGCCACCCAAACTAGTGGGCCCCACTAGGAAAAAAAAATTAAGGAAAGAGGGTTGGGCTGCTAGGGTGAAAGGGAAATTTTAAATTAACGATGTTTGAATTAGGAAATTAATGTATTAATAGGATGACTTGTTTAGGGTTAGGGTTATGCATGATTTGAGTTGTTCTTTTGGAGTCTCCTTGGTGTCTTGGGCTTTAGATTCACAATATAGAGATTTGGGAGAGATGTTCATCCTCTCGAATTGAGGAGCAATTGTATCTTGCTTGGAGTTTGTTTGTTTTGATTCTTCTATTGCAATCTATCGCTCTTAGATTGATTTCATACAGATTTTTTTATTATCTCGCTTCTTTGGGCCAATTATTGCTAGGGTTGCTTGTGAACTCAAGTATTTCCTCTTGGATTACTTGTGAACTCAAGTATTTCCTATCAGAAGAGTAGTGGTGGTGGAAAGAATGTGAAATTCAACAAGGAGGCGATGAAGCCAAACGATGTTGGATGCAACAACAACAAGAGATATGTATTCGGCTTTGGTGGAGGACTTGGGAATAGTGGAATGTTTCTTTATGCTCAAAGAGACTAATGTGTTACCAAGAAATGAGCATTATATTGTTATAGTTTTTTATCTTTGCAATAAGTGGCCTAGTTGGAATTAGTAAAATGAACGAAGTGTGAGGTCACCAACCAATATTGGAAGGCTTAAGACAGTGGTTTCGTTGATGTATATGAGTAGACATTTGAAAATTGAAAGTGGGTATTAAGGTGGTTGTGCATGAATTGACTAAATTAGTTGGTGGCAAAGACAATATCAAGAGACAAGTGATTACGGGGTATCTAAGAGAGCCAAAAAGTTGGTGATACAGAATTGGGTTTGTGTCATTTCCATCAGGTGGTTTGGTCGATTTGACTGAGATAGGGGAAGCCACAGGTCTGTAGTTGCCCATGCCAGAATTTTGGAGAATTTATGATGCATATTGTGTTTGATTGAGTTGGTAGTTATGGGGAGTGGAGAGAATTTGAAAGCCAAGGAAGTGTTGATGGTGTTGAGAATTGAGCATGCAAATCTATAACGACAGTATTTATGGTGGTTTGGTCATTATTGGTGTTGAGAATGTCATTGACATATATAAGTAGAAAAGTAGAAGTGGTGGTGGTGTGTTGGGTGAAGAGGGAGGGATCTAAGTGGCTAGGATGAAAGCCACAATTTAGGAGAAATTTGGAAAATGTTTGGAGCCATTGGCGAGGAACTTATGGAACTTATTTGAGACTTCAGAGAGCTTTGTGGAGTTTGCGCACATGTATATAGTGTAGTGTTATCGAAGATGGGAAGTTGCTTCATTTAGATGATGTCAGTGAGGATGCCATTAAGGAATGCATTAGATACTTCTAACTAGGGAACATGCATTTCTTGTGGAGAGAAATGATGAGGAGAATGTAGAGGGTTGACATTTTTTCTATCGAGCCAAAAGTGTTTAAAAAGTTTATACCAGATTCTTAGTTGAAACCTTAACGCACAAGGCATGCTTTACGGCTGTCAAGAGAGCCATTATATTTGGGTTTTGTTTTGAATATCCAGCGACAACTTAAGACTGGTTGATTTGGAGGCAGTGGGACTAGGGATAATGTGCCTTCAAGTTGAATGGATTCAAATTCTATTAACATTGCATGATGCAAACCAATGAATTGTGGAGCTTAGGAGAACTATTTGGGAGTGAATGTGGTGTTAAGAAGAGTATATGGAGTGAATATGTGTTTGGGTTTGAGAGAGGCTATTTTGAAACAAGTTTGCATTGGATGTATTGATCTTTTTGGAGGAAGTGGTGGTGGGGACATGATTGAATTGGAAATGGAGTAAGAGGCGTGAGGTTGAGTGCTAGACGTCTGTGGAGAATTAGGATATGGAGACGATGGAGAATTTAAAGCTGTGAGGTTAGTGGAGCTAAGAGTGAGGGGAGATAGTATGGGAGGGGAGGGGATATGAAATGATGGAAATTGGATAATAGGAGCTTATGGAGTTTAGGTTGTGGAGTGATATGGAAAGGAATGTTCATGGAATTTGACATGGCAAGAGAATGATTTTACTTATGAGAGGGTTGTATGACAATAGCCAGCTGAATTAGAGTAGTCGAGGAATATACAAAGTGGTGAGCGAGGCGAGAGTTTGTTGGGTGTTGAGGGTAATAACCACGGGAAGCAAATACTACAGGAAAATCGTCTATTACCAACGGCAATTTTCGGTGATATCCGTCAATAATTTTCTAGTGATTTTGAAAAATTTTGGCAGTTTAAAACCGCCAAAAGAAACCACGTAGGAAATCGAAAGCAGCGGTAATATTTTTTGGCGGCTTTCCGGCTGCTATAACATTCGGAAATTACTGTTCTCAAAACCACAGGTAAACCAACGGTATTACTGGTGGTCAAACCACCGGTGTTTTCAATTGTGAAACTGTAGGATTACCGGTGGCAAATAGAATAATTGACAATTTTTTCAGCTATCCGGTATCGAAATTTCTACTGCTAAAATGTCGGTTAGCTGCTAGAAATTTGTAACAATTGCAAAAAAAATTGACAACACCCCTTCTATCCAAACAATTTTCTACAAGTGCGTGCAGGCAATTCAGAACATAAAATAAGTACTTTTAATTATATATTCAGGTAGTTCAAAATATAATATAAAAAATACACTAATATCCACAATCAACATATGCTTTGACAGTTCAAAATATAAAATATATACTACGCAAACTTTTAATCTTAGTTAAACATAAAGTTTAACTATGTTTAACTTGTTAAACAATCTTTAAAACATAAAATAAATATTTTTACATTCATAAGTTAAAAATACACCAACTCGTTCTTCAAACAAATAATAACAATTAATCATCGTCCGTGCCCTTACTGTCCTGTGATTCAAGTATGGGCTTTTGCTCCTTTTTCTTTTAATTTTCATCTCGAGCTCTGTCTGCATCTCAGCTTGAATTTGTCTCATCTCCTCTATCTCTCTTGTCAAGGCAGCAATACTCTGATTGACAGTTTCTTCAGCTCTAATAATATCATAAAATATTGAAGTAGATGTACTACCCTCATAAATATATCTCTGCAAACCTAAGCTGTAAGTCCTCCCCCTCTGCCTCCCTCCAACAACTTCTGACTACATATGTTACTCATAATACTGGATCGATCCTGAAGATGATTTTTCACCAGTAACCTGCTAACTATCCTGAAGTCGTATAAAATCATCATACAAGAATAAATTCATAAAATAAATTTTCTATTTATTTCTTCTTCTTATTAAAAAATTAAACTTATGTGAGTTTTTCTCTCTTTCTCATCAATCTACTGATGATCAGCTTGATGTTGGTGAGTCTTTGTATATAGCTCTAGTGGTATCAACTCCTGACTAAGATATTCATTATGTAAATAGAAAATATAGTTAAAATAATGTACATATATTTAATAAATTAATTAAAATAATCTTTTACCAATCATCGTTTATGCTCAGTATGAGGCATTGAACCAACCGTATGAAAAGAGCTTCCTAAACCCCCACAAGCAGGTGCAGTATTTTGCTTATTCTTCTCTCTCAATTTGGTGAACTCAGGGCTTGCCCAAGCTCTGCTCAAATCATCTCATACTCTCTTGCCAATCCATAATAGGCGTTGCCCAGACTTTCTAATGTCGGTGAACATGTTCCTAGTATGAGTAGAGTCTCTTCTCTCAAAGTTCTGATCCTCGTATCATGCTAAGGCAAAAACCTAATTTTTTTTTTGTAAAACATAGGCATAATAAAGTTTATGAACTACATATTCCTATCTTCCTTTGGGATTTTCTTGCATGATAAGTAATGAACATCATATTTGCTCCATATGATGTCACGAATCTTGTGGGTAAGCTACCTTGAGGGAATGAAGCTGCATGTAATTTTTTTTGTCAATAACATATAATATATTAAATTACAATAACTTTACAAAATAAATTTAACCTATGTATCACCCTCATGCTCTATGTGTACACGCTTATCCTCTGTTGTTGCAGGCTTCCTAGCACCAACCTCTGCTTATGTTGATGGTCTACCTTGTTCTGGCTGTACAAGAAATGGATAATAATAGAGGTGGCGGTAAGGATGGTAAGGGTAAGTTGATGGAGCTATTTGTGATGTTGATGATGGGTAGTATGGATAGAATGAAGATGTGTATGTCTGCTCTGGAGAGAGAAATCGAGGACTCGTAAACTTAGGAGGGAAGTATCTAGCATGGGGTGGTACACTAACCACAGCTGGATATGTCTGTCCTTAACCCTGCTTAGTGAGGAACTAATGCTGACTCCTAGGTGTTGGTGATGATATCAATGGTGAAACACTCTGGCCCTGTCCTTCATCACCCTACTTAGACCCAGTTGGTTTAGTGCTCAACTTTTTTCTATGACCAAACATTCAAGTAATAGATCTATGAGGAAGATCGTGACCTTAGACCATCTCTAGTAAAAGACACAATTAGTAGACCGCTGTAACATATAAAAATGAAGTTCTAACATATATGAAGATTTGCATGATTATAAATAAAAAAAAAAAACATAATGTAGACTGTTAAGTTATAATAAATATGATGAATTACAAATATAGAGTTACAGAATGTATAAATGATTTGCATAATAAAATGAATTACATAATGTCTAAATTATTTACATATAAGCAGGATTTACATAATTATAAATGATTTTATTACAGACAATTACCAATAACATCAATTTTAAAAATTACTTGAGCTACATTGTAATTGATTTTTTTACCAAGTTGTGTTTCAAAAACTACATTATGATAAATAAATAAAAATACATTAAAAATTACAGTTACCAATTTCTTTTTGTTAAACATTCATGATAAAAAATTTACAGAATGTATTTTTACTGATTCTTGGGGATGGAGAATTCTGAAGACACTGATGAATGTCTCTGGCGCTCTAAGTTTCCCTTGTGGGGTCGACATGGCAACCTGCACATTGCAATTGGATGGCCCACAGGCAACCAAGGAGCTTCTTCAATGGTCTTACATGCAATTTTGGAGAATTATATTTGGGCATTCTGAATCAAATTTGTAATTCTTGTTAGGCCCTATCTTTTCTTTGAATTCTGTAGGAGTCTTCTTTTTTTTATTGTGGAGTTCAGGACTTTTTGAGTCTGTCTATAAGGAGAAATTATTGTGTACGCAATTCGAACGCAGAATAAGGTTCGGATGCTGCGTATTTACTGCTTATTTTACTTGCGTACACAATAATTCGCCGTCTATAAGAGGCTTTTCATGTCTTGGGTGTAGATATTTCTTTTCCTTTCATAGTTGTGGTGGCTTTGATCTATTTTTCCTTTTTACTTATTAGTTGTATGTTGGTCAAATTTTTTGGGTTGTAATTTTATTTATTTATTATTAATGAAGTTAAGCTCAACCTTTATTTTTACCAAAAAAATAAAAATAAAAATAAAATAAGGAAAATTTTGTTGCCAGTCATGCCTAGAGTCAAAATCCTAAATCAATTGATAATATGAATGTTATCTTATCTGCAACTAAAGCTTCATTTGGGACGAATTTTTACCATCATAATGCGCTTCATTACCCATTACTTATTGTATTCTTTCTAGTAATATCTACGGAGACAAAACAATTCATTTTTGCAGTCAAATATACGAATCCAAACAATTACTGATAAATAAAATTTAATTATTACATTCCTCCATGCCTTGTGTTACACTCCCGAATATTAATTACAGCATAGAATTTGCATGCATGACATACCTGTAGTTGTACACACAGTTGAGCCACAGCAGCAACAAACAGACATTAAGGATCTGTTCGGGACGGAAAGTAGTTACAAACAAAAATCTTATCAGAAAAACAATTATTTTAAAACTGACAAAAAATAATTTTTTGACATACAAATTTCTTGAATACAACAATAAAGTAATAATAAAATAGAATTGTAATTATGATATGAAAAGCAATGTATAAGAACGTCTTCTCAAACAACGAAAGTTATTAGGTGCGGACATCAGACGTAGAGATACGTCCAGACTTCAATAAAATGTTGACACGTGAAGTGACTTTATATATTTAATGCGTCCACGGAACTTTAAGTCAAGCTCATCAAAAGTGCAGCCAAAACGTAGTCAAAAAGCGTAACAAAAGGACAGTCAAAGTACAACTAAAACGCAGATAAAACACACAAAAAGTATAACAAAAACACACTCCACATGTCACACTTTAAGTGAATGTCCGGACGTGTATCTCTACATCCAGTGTCTGTACCTAATAATTTTCCCTCAAACAGACCCTAAGAGAAGATTGGGCATCCATCTACCACAACTCCTTCAGCGCTTGGACAGTACGCTAGAGGGCAACCATCCAGTTCATTGCCCCACCATTTCAAGGTAATGTTCTCCAGTCCCAGACACACATACAGCAGCACCGCCATGAATGCCAACCCTGCATCAAGCGACCCTGACAACACATAGTTATGCCGCTGCCACCACTCTCGATGGTATTTGTACACAACATAGCCTGAAAGAAACCCAATAATGATCCACGTAGTGAAGTTGACCGCCGTTGCAGGTGGCATACTTCCGAGGCCGGCAATCAACACCGGCACGTTTACAAGCTTTATCCACTTTGCAGAAGGGAATGCTCTGTGGGCAATCCATACAAGGAGTGGAGCAATGGCTCCAGCAAGGAAGAACCAGTTTATAGCATAGTAGCTTCCAAGGTCACCAAAGATCCGGCGAGGACCGATGAGTCCCCAAATGACAGAGGCATCATAGAAGACGTGGTCGCCTGGGCATGTCCATGGGCTATCTGAAGGAAGGACTTCTCTGTCACATATGTTGGGAATGGAACCCATTAGCCACCATGCAGTGCAAAGGTAGACCAAAGAAGAAATCATAGTTCCCACAACCTAGAAAGATGAATACTAACACGAATCAGGTATGGATGTGTTTGATTGTAATCTTGGAACAAAATATATGAATTCAGGGGTGAACCAACCCTAATTTTCATTGGGGCAAACTTATAAGGCATATATATCGGAGGTCAAGTGGCAGCGCCCCTGCGGGGGTTTCCGGGGGCAGCGCTCCCGGAGCAAATTTTGGTTTGAAGGATATTTTTGGAGTTCAATGATGAATTCTCATTAATATTTGTTGGTGGCAATTATCTAAAGACCATAGTAATTGCCTCCCCTGACCCCAATGGGGTTCCTCCCCTGTATATGATCGTTGAAAACCTTTCATTTAGTGTTTTTTTAATTAAACTAACCTGAGCCATGAACATTGTCCTTGGTGGTATTTTCATGTAGTGACCAAGCTTGAAATCTTGCAGAAATATCAAGGCTTGAGACATACTGATGTAGCCATAAACCTTGAAGCACATGTTCGCAACAGGGCGACCAGGGTACAAATATCCAATGATGTACTCCGTTAAAACGTTTAATCCAGGCTTCTACTTCATGAAGGAGAAGTTCAGAATTTGAAAATAAATATTTCTGATTGGAAAAATAGTGAGGATGCCGAGTGAGTACCTGATTGGTGGTCGCGGTGATGATGCCAATAGGTAGAGTGAAGAACATGGCAATGGCGCATGCTAATAGAACTCCCCACCAGGGTAGCTGGAGCTGATCATTATAGTACTCACAGACGAAGGTGGTGAGGATAATGTTGATCACAAGTATGCAGATGAACCACCATTCTGGTACTTGTCTGTATCTTCTCATAAGTCTTGTGTGGACATCCATCTTCTTGTCTTTGAATGCGGACTTGCTCATTTGCCATATTTCACTGCAATTGATTGATTACAAAGATCTAAGAAATACAAATACAAAAACCCTGAACTCCCTGAACTCATTGGATATGAAGAGATCAATAAGATGCTTAATTACCTTCCATGGAACAAGAGTACATGTGAGATAATAGCTGTGAGTGATGCAAATCCTGCTCCATAAGTCATTGCAAAAAATGTGCTCATATGGATTGGGCCATTCTTCTCATAGGCATTGAGGTCAAGGTGGAAATCAGAGCCTATGATACTTGTTACGTTATAGATCTGTCCATTGGAGGTGAAGAGGTTGTCAGAGAATATGGGGAAGGTCTTGGCATGATAGGCGTCAAGCCAATATGTTATGGGGCTTATGACATACATGATGATGAAGAAGCCTGCAGCAATATTAGCCGTGGCAAACCAGGGGCTAGCAAGGGGGCTGCCCAGGTAGGAGGAAACAGTGGACCAGTCAAGACCAATGGCACCAATTCCAAGCCCACGGAGGCCGGAGCCAAGTTGATGTGCAAAGACAGAGTTTGGATAGATCCAGCAGATCCATGAAAGGGATGTGAGCATACTAAAGAGATAACCTGGGAAGACATAATAGGCAAAGCTGCAGATGAAGGCAACCAGAAAGAATTGGTTGCGAGTTAGGCTGCCCTTTGCACGAACTTCCTTCTCATGAAGCGCACTGCAAACAAGATTTTACAGTTAAGGTAAACTCTAGAGCACCATATGCTATTCCATGCTTGATCTCTGCCACATTCACTACAGAAAATTTTCCTTTATTAGTATTATAAATTTCATTATTCTTGCTTTCATGCCGAATGCATTGATGGTAGAATTAGCACAAATAAGCAACTACAATATAAGCTACTGTTATGCAAGAGATGTACCTAGAATTTATATTCTTTTATCATCGACCGAGTAAAACCTTTGCCACACTTCAGCGTTTTAGAGAGTTGAAGTTCCCTAGCAGACTTTCATGCGTTTATTTTTTTATATCATAGTTTGATTTATAAGAGTTTGAGAGATGTTTATTTATTTTGCGCACACTTTTTGAAAAGTTAGTTCCTATATTTAATTTAATTATTATGAGTTTCATTTTTATACATTATTCTATTAGTTTTTGGTATTATAATTATCAATGAAAGTAATATGCATTACCAATCTTCTTTTATGTTTATAATTTTTGAATAATTTATATATTATTCCCTTATGTAAAAAACAAAAATTAAAGTGATTTATGAAACTTCTCACCTTTAAGAAAAATGCTTTCAAATACAATAACTTGCATTTTAATCAAATAAATAGAGAAATCAAATTTCAAAATTTAATTTCAATTATTTTATAACACGTGTCCAAACAACATTTGCTCAAGTGAAGGTTATAATCAAATGACTCATCATTGTGAAAAAAGATCCCTTTGAACCTCATTATGCAATGCAATTGATCCCTTTTATTTTTCTCACTGAAACTCATTCCTCTATGATTTTTATTTGAAATTTATTGTCCCACATAATAAAGCTTCCATGTTTCATCATTTCACAGGCACTTGAAAATTTTGTTATAATTTCTTGACCTGTTGTGGGTGTAAATATCTGGCAAATCTAATCAAAGCTTTGTAAACCTCTGATGTACAACAGCTGCCTTCCTATTCACCATCTCCCCTCTTAACAAGAATGATTGAGCATATCATGAACTATCATTTGATGTCCAACCATTCAATATATATTGTACAACTTTTGACATTTGTCAACGATTGATGCCCAACGCCTGATGTTGGCCTTTCTAGTCATCGAATTCCCCTCCTACAAGGAGAATAATCTAGCTATTCACCAACCATTTCCTAATATTTAATATTCTCAATCGACCATTATCTAAAGGCTGTTAAAACCATGTAATTGTTAGTCGTTGATGTCCAATGCTCACCTTCCAGATTGTTCTCTCCCTCATATAAGAAAAATAATTGAGCACATCAAAGGCCATCAGCATTTGTCTAAAAGACTAAGAGAGAACAGGTGGAGAGTTCTTTATATAGTGTAAAGGAGAACTAGCAATTATACACAAATATGGGTAATGAGTATCAATGATATAAGATAAATATAATGCCTACATGTAGTAGAATGATGATCATATTCATGAAGAAGATCTATTGTGCAATTACAACTATAATAATGAAACTACATAACCTAAAAGATAATCAACCCAATTATAATTAAAATACATGTATATGGCCATATATATAAACCTTATTTAGAATGAGATATTGATCAATTGCAAGAAATAATTGAATTGGTTCATTCTGAAAGAAGTAATGATTGGTATAATCTGATTGAAGACTTCAAACTTAAAGCTTTTGGGAGATAATCCATGTATGTGTGATATTAGTATTAATCATAATTATGTTAATGATATGTCATGTTTGTTTTCAACACATTTGTTATGCGCTTTTTATCACTTAAATGAAAACATGTGTTTATAATGTTTATTTACATATTAGCATATTCTCTTCATGGTTAAATTATTAATGTTCTCTAATTACTTTTATATTATGACCATTTAATTAACTCTTATAAAAATGATACTTAAAAATTATTAAAAAAATAGGATAATAATAAAATCCTAGATCCTAATTTGAATGAACTTTTCTTATACTTTATAGGTTGGAAAATCTAATACTTAACTCATTCAATCATTTGAGTTGTTATCCTAATTTGAATTTATAAGCTATACCTTTATGAATTTAACTTTTAAAAACTATAAGATAAATAATTAATATTAAAAATTAAATATGAGTAGATTAAAATTTGAAATCGTAGCTAACCTGAAGATGAAATTAGTAATCTCATCAAGTCCATACATTAAAATTTTTAAAACTTTGAGAATCCTAAAGCAGAAGCTGATATTCAAAATCATTAACTATGTACTCCACAAAAGCAAAAAGAAGAAGAACTATGAATACTTCTTTAAAAAAAAAAAAAGAGAAATGAAAAATATCAAAAGAAAAAGACAAGTATATTTAAAAATTAGTATCAGTGAAAGCTTAAGATTTGAAATAAACTATATTATTCACTTCAATATTCAAAAGTTAAAAATTAAATTTATAATCTATATAATTTTAAATTAGGTAAACACAAGAATGATTGATTAAGTTTAAGTATTGATATTTTTTAAAACTAGAAATATAGCTTTGATTCTTTTTTCTAATTCTAGCCAATGATGTATTATCCCATATTTTAATAATTTTATATTGTCAATTTTTATTTTGGTTAATCATTTAATCAAAATTATAAACTTTTATTTACTTGAGAACAAACAAGAGTTTAAGCTGGGAAAGATTTGATAAGTGCAAATAATATTATATTTGATATTAATTTGTAAGTAAAAACGTATTGTTTTAATTATATTTGTGTAGGAAAATAAATGAAATGAGCAAAATTTAAAGTATGGTACAACAACTCGACGTCAGACACAATACCACCGCAGCGCCATCAATAACAATTCCGGAGTGCCCAAATATGGACATAGGAGTGTCCAGTCTCTGTTTAATAGCACCGCAACATTGAAGAAGTTAGCGCTGCAAAGCCCATCCAACTATCCCAGTGTTGTAGTGTCAGTGGAGTCAGCACCGCAAAGCTCAGTGTTTGTCTGCATAATGCTGCGGTGCCAAATACCAGCGCCACTAACTCAAGGAAGTGCCACATAGACATCACAACGCTAAACCATCAGCAACGCCGCATCACTACAGTTGTAACTATTCAAGACACGATCTGCCAATGAAGCAATGCATCGATTAATTAAATTGCGGGTCCATATTAACAAGCGTCACAGAAGAGGAAACCTTCAGCGCTGTGGCGTTAGTTCATTTTATGGGCATCGCGGTGTAAGTGTCTCGAGCATCACAACACCAGAATTCATTTTTTGTATTTTTATACACAATAGTCTATCTATAATGTTAGTAGGGGAGTTCAATCACTTATTTTATTTTAGGTTTTATAGTGCTTCTCTGATTTTTTATTATGAGTGATAGTTAAGAGAATTCAGAGAAGTGCTAGGTACATTCTATTAAAGTGTTTGTGGAAGCAATTATGTATATTCCAGGAGTGTAGAGGAGATCATTGAACATATATGGTGATATTTTTTTCTTCTATACTTCTTTTTTTGTGCAATAAATAAAAATGAATATGCTTCATTTGTTTTTTTATGTCTAACTAAATTCTCTAATTTTAAATTTATGATATAAATAAAATATGGAGTACTAATAGCATTTCATTTAATTATTTTTTATTTTGAATTAAGTGATTGAATCTCCACCAAAATTTATTTTTATTTAATAAAATAAAATTATTATAGTTGAAGTAGACAATACTAGTATTTGCAAGTAAATATTCTTCCTCGTGAGATCGATACACTACTCTATCACTATATTACTTGATTCAGCACGTACTCTTACATATATTATGTGAGGTTCTTATAAATTTTATATCAAAGAAAACCTAAATATTATTTAGAGATTGATAGAGCCCTAAATTATTTTCACAAGTAATTTAAGTTACTCCACCGCCCCCATCAATATGTGATGTTTTGGGATTATTTAATGAGGCAACATTTATCATCTCAGGATCATGATATCCCACTTCAAACTTGTTTCTTTCACATATTTATACAATAAAATAAGTCTTAGATGATGGGGAAGGATCTTCAGATATTTCCATTAAGGAGATGACAAAAAAGGCTAATTTTGACAAGTATTCGGGTGAGTGAATCTGTTAATAGCATTTGGTGCTATCATGGACCCAAAAATGAAGTTTGTGGTCATAGAATATGTGTTTTTAATGATCAATGAGAGTGATGAAACCATACAAAATATTTCATATGTCCGCAGCTTATTTTATAAGTTATATGAAGAATATACATCTTCCTTTGAAGAGGACGTGAATGGTACAGATGGCACAATTAGATTGGGAAAACCAAGTGTTACTGGTTCAAGTGGTGATTCTAGAAGTACCCAAGAATGTGGTGGGAATAAGTACAATGGTTGGCAAGAGTTTGTAGTATATGTTTCACAAAACATATAAAAGAAGCCCGTCAAATCTAATTTAGACAAGTATCTTGAGGATGGTTTAGAAATTTGTCCTGCAGGACATCATTTCGATGTTATAGCATGGTGGAAGAGCAACCAACTTAAGTACCGCAACTTATCAAGAATGGTTGTTGATATCCTTGTTATTTCAATCAGCATAGTTGCTTCTGAGTCAATATTTAGAGCAAGAGAGATGGTTGTTGACTTATACCATTCCAAACTTGATATTGAGATAGTTCAAGCCATCATATGTGGATCAAATTAGGTTAGTTCTCAATACAATCTTAAAGGAAGGATCAAGGTAATGATTTATTGAAGTTTTTATTTTCAAAGTTTCTTATTTGGCAGTACTAATGCTTACATATGTACATTGGATGTAAATTACTTGTAGGAAGAGGAGGATGAAGAGATGGATATAATAGTACCTATAATTTAGCAGAATCTTGAAAGGTAATACATCCCTCTACACATTTTCACTAGTAACAATTACAAGAATACTTATAATTATTATTTTTTTTTCATTTGCAAATTCACTACTTGAAGGTACGCATTACATATTATAGTTTTACTTGTATTTAATTTATATTATTCTTTTATATCATACTCTGTATTTGTAATTTCACTTTGCATGAGCTTCATGAATAACTTGATTTATTCATTTGGCTTTCTCTCCATATGTTTATTTGTTGGTGTTAGTATTAACAGAGCATTTTTCAAGCATATAAAAATTAAGCATTATGGATATTTTTGGTCATTTGGAGATAGATTATATGAGATTTTTGTGAACTTTGCTATTACTTTGCAAATTTTGTTATTATATTCATGTATGATGAAATTTCTTAAAAAAATTCTGTGTGATATGAGATATTGCTTTGTAATTTTTTTTCAGTACTCTTTTAATGTTAAATTTGGTTTTACTTTAAAGTAAATGCATAATGCTATTGTGGTCTATATTATTAATGAGCTTGAGAGATAAATTAGTGTTGATTGCTTGGGATTTAAAGTTTATTAAAGATATTTTTTGTATATTAAAGTGAATGCATATCACTTAGCTTTTTTTATTTACATAAAATTTCAACGGTGTTAAACATGCAAAATTATTATTAATTTTAATTAGTACCATCATCAGTTATTTTACATGTTTATTGAAGAAAGTTTTTTAAAAATACACTTAATATCGAGCTAACGAGCCCAGTTCGAGCATCTTATTCGAGCTTGAGCTAACGAGCTGAACTCGAGCTAGGAAAAATAATTCAAGTCGAGTTCGAGCCAGTTAAACAGTAAATGAGCTGAGCTCAATCTCATTAGTACTCGAGGTCGGGCCAACTCGTTTACACCCCTAATCTCCATCACAAAGGAAGCAGGAGTGAGGTATCTCCATCATGCTAGGAAGCAAGAGGGAGTCTAAGCATTTTGGGGATTGAAGAGCTGTGCAAAGGTCATTCTCTACCTAGGAACGGAGAGGGCTTCTCCACCTTGTTAACTGTAGAAAGAGTGCTTTCTAGTGAAATTCAGAAGAAGATCTCGAGGACTGGACGTGCGTTTTTCTTTCTTTTACTGCTTTACTTTACTTACATATTTTAATTTTATTTTCTAGATTTGCCCTTTATTTTAAGTCTACTTAGTTTTAAATATTATATATATTATTTTGTGCCAAACTTTAGTTTTTATAAAACTATCTTCTTATTCGTGTTCTCAAAGTGCTTTGAAATTAAAATTTTAAAATAAAAAATTTAAAGTTAATCATTTGGTTATATTTCGGCTCTTTCAAATTTTTTTTTTTTAAATATCTAATTTACCCCCACCTTGGTTATGTCTACTCAGTTACAATTTAGGGATGAGTAACTCTTTCACATGCGGCTAGGTGAGCCGAATGGCATTCTTAAACCAGAAAGGATGTAAGTCTAAGGATCTATTTTTATATCATATTAGAGAGCCAGTCAGGCTTTCTTGATCACATGTGATCATCATGTTATAAGTCCCATTTTGATATCTCTACAATATTGAGGAGATGTTTGAGCTTGTTTGATCTCAATGATCAAGCTGTACGACCCATCATTCCTATAATTTCATTCTATTCTATGTCTCTCCAATTACATTGAGATATTTGAGATCTCCATCGCATTCTTAATGTATTCTGGACCACATTAAGAAGATATTCAAGTCTTATTGGTTATATAGAACTGAGTTGTAAGTCTCATTTCAACATCTCAGCTATTATATTAATGATATATACAAGCTTTCTTGATCCCACATGATCAAGCTATAAGTTCCACTGATGTCTTCTCTACCACATTAAGAAGATATTAATATATGTCCCATCTTCACAACCACATCAAGAAGAAGTCAAGATCATTCATATTCATCAAATCTTCTCCAGCATATTGAGAAAATATTAAGGCATTCTTGATTGTAAATGATTGAATTTCTCCCTCATATAGTAGTAGGGTGTACTTCCCTTCCATTAACCTAGGATTAAGACAATACCCTCAGTCTAAGATGTCCCCATGAATGAGATAACCTATGATTGCTAGAAAGGATCCTCAGGTCACTAAGTGACTAAGTTGACGAAGTACATAAACGGATACAAAATGTTTAGATCATGGGATCTTAATCAGGGGCATTATATGCTCACTTTCATACATCTGCTTATTCATTTTCCTCTACATAGGTGAAGCCACATGGCACTATACACCTGATGTTGGCCATTCCATATAGTTGATGTGGAGTATTAAGTTTCTCGTTAACATCAATTTAGTTATATTTGACTCTACCTTGATTCTCAAGAAGTTCCTCATTTCCTCCTCGATAGAGCCCTCTTATACCAATCCGGCTTTGACCCAACTAGATCTACGTCAATCCTGCCTAGTTTGAACACAAGAATTGAATTTCTACTTGAGAGCGTTCTCGAATATGCTTGGGATATAGTTTAACTTAGGAGCTTACTCTTTTGAGAAACCTCGACACCCAGAATCCAAATCAACCTTATTTGGAACCAAATTCTCTGTAGAGAAAATCTTTGCGATATATATACTTAACGAGCCTTCTATTGATATTTGTAGACCTTTAAAGTGCATTGATCAATTACAATTAGTCATCAACTACGACATCGTGTCTTTCGAAGTCTCTATATTTGTGTAGATTGAAATGGGTCCAAATCTATTCATATTATATTTAAATTTGACTCAAACCATTTCAAATATGTCTCTTCACATTAATATGAGAAATGTTAGTAAAAAAAAGAGTTCACATCAGTAAAAAAAATGAGATCATTCATCTCAAAATTTAACAATTATCTATAAATATATGGAATTAACTCTCAAAAGAGGCATTTTAATCCAAAATTTTGTTTGCAGAATATTTAGCCAAATAAAAATATAATAGGGATATTACTTTAAAATATGTGCATTATAATAAATAAAAAAGCATTGCTTTTATTTTGCATTGCATTTTGTTAGGCATTTGCCTTATATAGGGTAAACTAATAAGCCTTTCTGAATCAATTGAGTTCATAAATAGCTATGGGCATTTAGTGTTTAATAGGTCGTTTAAGGAGTCCTAAACTATCTTGTATTTCTATATATACCTCCCTTTGAGTGTATTTAGATATGAATGAAATTAACCAAAATTTCCTCAATCCCTCATTTTCTAAGGTTTTCGGTGAACACAATTCGTCATTTATCATATGATCCTTCTGGGCTTATAAACAATGGTGCAGTAGTTGAGCCTCTCATTGTCTAGTGCAGGTAAAACCCACATTAACAACACCAAATGTGCCACTCAGGGGCGGAACCAGCCTTTCATCTTAGGGGGGGCAAAATTTTCTTTGTATAATAGACTAATATAAAAAAAAAGATGATATAATTCAAAGTGAAATCATGTATTCCATTATGATAGGAAAATTGAAAATCATTACAGTTTTATCAATCTATTTTGCATTTTTTGATAATATTGGATAACATCTACGTTGGGAATCAAATCAAATACATCTTTTTCAATGTAAGGCATAAGACAATCGTTGAGCCAATCATCACCTATCCTACTACGCAATCGATGTTTGATAATTTTCATGGCTGAAAATGCTCTCTCCACCGTAGCAGTTGCAACTGGTAAGGTTAATGATAAAGTAATAAGTTTGTAAACCAAAGGATACACATCATCCTTCTTATTGTTCATTTCGGTATGAAAATAGATATAGCAAAAAAAATTTAAAAGCCACCATGAATCCATGAAAATATGAAATACCATAAAACACACATCATTTGGGTATGAAAATCCATCAAAATAACAAAAAATCAAACAAAAAATAACAAACAGAACAATCAAAACTGACCTAGATCTCACTGAACGGAAGTCGGAAGCCCTTGCGAATCTGTGATTCACGAAGCCAGTCAAGCCACGAAGGGAAGAGGATCCTGCCGACAACGAATGAACGAAGCCTTGCGATAATGCGATTCACGAAGCCAGATGAACAGTTCCTCTTGCGCCGTTGCGCGAACGGCGAATCACCGAGAGAAGCTCTGGCTGGCGTGACTGGGCGTCGTTTTTTGTTCGTGGAATCGGCGGGTTAGGGCAAAGGGGGGCAAAATAGCAAATTTATGTGGTCAAGTTACTAAATTACCCTTCTCTAACCTGGTGCCACCCATCTCCAAAATGTTGTTATCATTGAAACTAGATCAAACCAAGATTCCACTTTAGTTACAATCAACATCGATGTCCTACAATTCTTCCATTTTTTTTTTTTGAGGGGGGGCAATTGCCCCCCCTAACCCATGAACAGTTCCGCCCCTGGTGCCACCCATCTCCAAAATGTTGTTATCATTGAAACTAGATCAAACCAAGATTCCACTTTAGTTACAATCAACATCGATGTCCTACAATTCTTCCATCAAGAATAAAATCCCTAAATCTCGAACAATTATTACGTCCTCTAACCGGACGTAGAGCTACGTTCGGCCGCCAATAACATGTCGCTACGTGCTCTTACTCTTTATCGCGCGGCCTGACGACTTGACCCGGACCAAAACCCGGGAATGCTATGTTCACGTATTGCGAGGTATTACTCGGTATTTGCTCGGTATTGCTCGGTATTGCTTGACAATGACGAGAAATACTGCTCTGTGAAGACCAATATCGAGTAATACCGAGCAATGCCGAGTTGTACCGAGTACAACTCGGTATTGCTCGGTATTACTCGGTATTTGCTCGATATTTACTTGGTATTAGCTACTGCCGAGTAAAATCGACCAATACCTAGCAATACCGAGCAATGCCGAGCAAAATCGAGAAATATCGAGCCATCCTGGGTCCGTTCCGGGCCGGGTTGTCGGGGCGCGGGGTAAATAGTGAGAACGCGTGGCGCGATTCTATTGGCGGCCGAACGTAGAGCTACGTCCTGTGATCGGACCAAATAAAAGTTCCTAAATCTCATGCCCATACCCACCAAAATATTAATCATTCAATCACTAAGTCATCATTTAGTACCGAACCTACTGATGAAATTCATCATTGCATCATCATAGTCCAGATCCACTTTGCCTTGAAGTAATCCACACAAATCTCACTTTAACTCATCATCATGTACCCACCTCAATATCCTCCATCCTTGAAATGCCTCTCGCTAAATCCAACAACATGACTTCTCCATTGTTATACACTTCTTCAGCCAAATCTAGTAAACCCGTGTCGGGTCGGGTTGACTGTTCCAAAAATTGGCCCATTTATAAAAATATGTCGGGTTGACCCGAATCCAAATAGTGACAGATCAGAACCGGATTCAACCCGAATCCTAATAGTGCCGGATCAGTTCCTGATTCGACCCGAACCCGACCCGTAACCTGAAATTGACACCCCTAACTCCAAAGGGTGGGCATATGTAGTAAAACATGATTTAGTCCCTAAGCTACTTAGTAATAAGCATTTATTGCTCATAACTTTTTATGGATCCAATAACTCAAAAAGACCAATTAACCCATGAAATACATTTATTAACTCATATAATACACAGTAGACGTCTGACAAAACTATAATTAAACAAATTTAATTTTAAAATTATCTTGGTCAACTTCTGATTTTTTCGTTTACATCTCTCGGGAAGTCACGTCAAAATAAAGCTTGTCAACTTTCCGTCCGAACTTGGCGTAGTCACAAGTGATCAGCTGTTCTATATTCTTTTGTTCCAGTCAAGCTACCCGTCCAACCAAAACAAAGATGTACCAAATAGAGATTTACAACCGTCCGATGGGTGTTCTCGTGTCGCAAGCCGAACAGGAAATCCTGTAAGAGTCTTTGTTCACCAAAAGAAGCCTCTAGGGGCCCGCACTGTCCTTAGTGCGTTTAAAATTCTGTATCTTGTGAGTTTCGTGGCCTTTTTTGGTCCTTATATTTGTGTTTCTCTATTTGTTCCTTTTGGCTAAAAACCCGAAAGATATTTACAAAACATCACAACATGCAACTCCCTCTCATTTGGCAACATAGCGTCTACATTCAATGAACCACAGAAATAGTCTTCAGAATTAAAATATCTTACAAAATAACGCTGCTTTCGCACTACAACAAGCACCTAAATTGGATTCAAAGGTTTTAACTTGGTAACAATTGTATAACATTGAGAAATATTTTTACACTTATTATTCAAATGAATACATCTTCACGATCACTTTTATAAACTAATAACAATAAAAAGAGGTTGACTTACATTATTCTATTATACCACTCATCTATAAGATATATTTAGTATAAGTAATTGTTGGCCGATATCTTTGGGGGTCGAAGGGGGAAACTTCCCCTGGCGGGGTTCGACCTGCTCGGTGAAGTTGCGGGGTCTAGGGACAACGCCCCCAGAACAAATTTTGATTTAATATCTCTTTGTATTTGGTTCATCATTCCCTAACAATAACAACTCTATGCAATGTATTTAATTATACTGTGGACAATTACCTAAAGATCATAGTATTTTATAACTTTTAGGGGGGGGGGGGCAATTGCCTAAAAATTCTTGTAATAAAGACTAAAAAATATATTGAGGGGGATAAATTATCTAAATAATCATATCATGAAAAAAAAACGCCCCTCCGTCTAAGGAGCAGTTGTGACTTATGTTTATTACAAAATTATAATTTTATATCGAAACTTTATGAAAGACTCAGATATATATATTTTCGAATGCCTCAAGCTTTGACATCTAAAATAGGGGAGCAATTGATACGTTCACAAAAACTGCCTTTATCGAGCATGAATCTTGAGGCATATTCAAATTAGCATTTTCTAAAATTAAATTCATAGTTATCTGAATTCCAATTTCAGAAAACTTCAAGTCAAATTAATCGTCTCAGTAAGACAAATCCTACAACACCAAAATATCTGTGATCTAAGATTAAATGGGCTCCAATAAAAAACTAAAAGAGCTTTAGAGCTTTAATTAGAAGATCGTATGGTATGTAATTATGGCAGGCTTATAGTCGAATCGAGCGGCTAGATGAGATTAATTCAATGAGCCCACGGCCACTTAATTCGGACGTCATTAAGTCAATTAAATGCTGAATGCTTTATGATCAAGGAAATCAATATATGGGCCGTTAGATGAAGCACTCAAAATTTGTTCTAAATCTACTCATATTTATAGAGCACGCCACTCTTAAAATCTATAAATAGGCATCCCACTCTCTATATGAAGGGGGGCATTTTAGTTAGAGAGCGGAGAGAGCTCTGAGACTTCTAGAGCTCCACCACAGACAAACTTCCATTAAACCACCACCGACTAGCCTCCGACCATCACTGGACATCAGCCCGACGACCTAATACTATTGGACCTCCACCCATCTGCTGACCATTACCGGATCTCCGTCGGATGTCTTCTTGGTTACTTACCACCTCCGGACCTTCACTCGATTGTCGGACCACCGCCTGGCCTTTAACAATCACAGGACCTTCGCCTAGTTGCCTACCATCGTCGATCTAGCACCAGATTGCCAACCGCCACAAAACCACTGCTTGACCTCCGACCATTGTCTGACCTCCACCCGACTGCCTACCACTATCGAACCTCGGCTCGATCTTTGACCACAGTCAGACTGTCGCCAGATATTTTCCTGGCTGCCTACAACCATCGAACCTTCGCTCCATCGCCGACTAACGCCAAACAGCCGCCTATCTCTAACTATCGCCAGACCTCTACCCGACCTTCGGTAGTAGCCAGACCTCCACCCGGCCTCCTAACACTGCCAGACCTCCACTCTATCACTAGCCACTACCTGATCGTTGATCACCACCTGACCTTTGCTTAATCGTTGATAGCTACCAGACCTTCATCTGATCATCGACCTATATCAGACCTTATTCTGGTTGATGCTATCAAGACTTTCGACCTCTGTCATCCGAGCACGATCATTACAAACTATAAAAAACTCATATGAAGCTCGACAAACTCACCAAATTATTGTAATTTCACCATCTCCAAGTTAAGGGGTGGATCAAGCTTTATAACTCACTCAAGTAAAGAAGAATCTTCTCACCTGGGCAAAACCATGCGATTTTTCCATTTTATGGATTTCCCACATAAAAATGTTTTGATGTTTCCTTGCTCTCTCAACTATCTGTTTGTGTATTGGATATGCGTGCATCATTAGGAGGAAAATTTCTCTTACTCTACCGTGCAAATATACTAGCCAACAACAATAATTATAAGCTCTATTCTATTTATTAGTTTTTATGAATTATGCCCACCCTCATCAAATGAAATATAAAAAGTCTAGCATATTATTAGTTGATGGCCTATTAGGCTGTAGGTGAGTCAATATGCTAGCTAGCCAACTCAAATTAAACTCATTAACGAGCTAGTGAACAAAATTTACCTAGTCACATACTATTTCTCATATATTACATGACATCAAATTTGAGAGTTGTGCTCATTGCTCTTGTTGGAACCACTTGATTATAGGGGTGTCAATTCGGATCAGCGGGTCGGGTTCAGGTCGAACCCGGAACTGATCCGGCACTGTTCGGGTCAACCCAAATCCGACCCGTTTTTAAAAATGGGTCAGGTTTCCAGACCCGAACCCGACCCGACACGAATGACCCGAATTTGAGCTAAAATTGCTAATTTTCGGGTCAATATTTGTTTTTCGGGTCAAAATCGGGTCAATCTCGGGTTTTCGGGTCAAATATGAGTTTTCGTGTCACTTTCGGGTCAATTTCGGGTTGCTGGGTCAACCCGAACCCGACCCAATTTTTAAAACGGGTTGATTTGTTCAACTCGAACCCGACCCGTTTCGGGTTCGGGTTGACCCGAACCCGGATTTTTCCGGGTAGGATTCGGGTCGTGTTTCGGGTCGTGTCAAAAATTGACACCCCTATTTGATTATATCTTAAATCTGCACCCTAATATGTGCTAATCCATCTCGAATTCGCAACTCGATTCCCAATTCCCAAAAGCAAAACTATACATGAGCTCAAGTTATAAACCAATTATAAGATAAGTGAATCGTGCTTGACTCAACCATGGTTAGATTCGTTTAGACCCACAACAGCCTAACATCTTTCATGCATTGAGTTAATATTATTTTAAAATAACATTAATAATGAAATTAATATGATAAAAAAATATTTTCATTAATATTATTAAATAATAGCAAAAATATCAATCCAATTAAAAAATAAGCATAAGCTATTCTCATTTAATAATTAATGCTAAAAAAAAAAAGCAAATCACATAGGGGGTAAAGAGAAATTATTGTGTGCGGAATCCGAATACATTCAGATTTCAATCACCGGTTGCCACGTCAACGGATGCACTACGGGGCCCAGTGCATCGAGTGACATGGCGCATGGTGATTAGAATCCGAATGCATTCTGATTCCGCACATAATAATTTCTTCAATTTGACGGGCATCATTTGATTGTAAGATTTAAAAACTTCAGTGTATTCAAAATATAATATTAATAAAATCATCTATTTGAAATATTTTAAGATATTTAGCTGCATGTAAAGAAAAATTTAGAAGCCATATTTTTTCTATACCATTATTTGAAATAAAGCAACGGGCCAACCGCGGCATGTGGCGGGCGGCGGTGGTGGCCTGCGCGGCGTGGTGCCGGAGGGCCGACAATGGTGGTTATCAATTTGGAAGGAGGTGGCGGCGGACGAAGCTTCACATACGTGATGAATTTAAAATGCGTTCAAATCACAAAAAATTACAAATATATTAAAAAAAACTTATTAAAAAAAATTCAAATTTTTAAATAAAATTACTTCATCCATTTTTCTTCTAATTCGACAGGAAAAAATTGAACTCTGCTGCATTTAATTTACTTACTCAGCCCATACTTGCAACCAAATAATCCCTTAGCAATTTCTCCTTAGTGATTAGATGAGTGATGGCGAAGCATACCTGAAGAGCGAGACTTGAACGAGATTGTACGGCCACCACATGGCTGCCGGCTCAACAAGATACCGCCGGAATATTCCCGCCCATCCGAAACCCAAAATCTATCACCAATTTATTAAAAAAAAAAAAAAAAAAACTTACAATAAAGTATTTACATCGAAATCTTAATATTTCCGATATAATAATTGATTTATAAGTTATAATAAAGGGAAATGGAGCAGGCACCTGTGTGGTAAGGACGACGAGCAGAGAAACAAAGAAAGAAATCTTCTGCCGGTAAAAGACCCGAACGGCCGTCACAATATGGATCGCATAAACGCTTCCAGCTCCAGCGTTGGCGAAAATCGTAATCAGAACATGTTCCTTAACACTAAACGGACCCGGATTGAGACTAAACTCCCATTTACATCCAGCAAAGAATTTCCGATCCGGCAACAACGCCGCCATCATTCTGGCCAAGGGAACCACGGCGATTTGGGCGGAGATGGAGGTGATGCTAAGAGGCTCTTTGCGGTACCAGAAAAACTGGTTCAAGAAAGAGAGGAGAATACAGGATGCCGTTCCCAAAATCCACATCCGGGCCGTTACGACGGCCGCATTTGGGTCGTCGGTGATGGGAACGGTGAGGGCGACTTGTTCGATTGGAGAGTTTTGAAGCTCATCTTCAGCGGGAAGGAGAGGATTTGTGATCTCCTCATGTAATTCTTGGAGGCGATCGTCTGCGTCCTCCATGGATTACTTGCTAAGCTCTGTTTCTCAGTTGAGAATCAGCTCCAGGAGATGACTTCTCCCTATCTTTCTCTCTGCAGTGGTAGATGGACATTTAAAATGATTCAAGCTCAATCCATGACCCTGAATATCATATTAAGAATATTTTTTTTTTCGATTATATTGAAACACGTTTTCCTCTATCAAATATTTTTATTTGGGACAAATAAAAATATATGTAATGCAAAATTTTATAAGTAAGATAATTTTTAAAAAGGAGGAAAATTATAAAATATTTAATGTTTTTTTTAAATAGAACAATATCTTATATTTTAATCATTTTCTTTATAAAATGCAAAAAGAATAAAAGTTTTTAAAGAAAATTTAAGATAAATCTATTTTTATTACAAAATAACAACAATAATTTGCATCTTATAAGTAAATATTCTGAAGAAATATTTATTAAATATATATTCATCAACCATTATAGGAATCCTTAATTGGCTGTAGCTAAGTGGATGGTATCTCGACATTCCAGATGGGGTGACACTGGGGAAATTATTGGGTCAGGTCATCGGATGTGTTCGGAGCCCAATGAAATGCGTCACATCACCTTCTATTCGGTACTGAGCTCGATACTGAGCAGTACCTAGCTCGATACTGCTCAAAACCGAGCTCAGTACTGCTCGGTACTCAATACTTCATAGTACCAAGCTCAGTACTGCTCAGTACTGTGAATACCGAACGTAAGCTGTGTCCGATGACCTGACCCAATAATTTCATGTGACACTAACAAGCATTCAAAAAAATATTAATTTTCAATGGATTAAAAATTCAATTAGAAATACATTTAACTTATAAAAGAATTAATTAAAATAAATTATTTTAGACAAATTAAATAATTTCATATAAATTATTTTAATTAATTTTATTTATATACTTTTAAGATTAAATTTTATTATTTTAACTTTATATATATTTATATATAACATGACGAACTTAATTGTTTTTATTAAACTCATTTAAAATTAATTATGTATAAAATAAATTTATTTTTTAATTAATTTTTTATTAATACAAAAAAAAAAAAATACTGCTCCGCGCGCCTCTGCCTAGGCCTAAATTTTATTTCCCATAACGATCTGGCTCCCTGATCCCGCGATTCGTCTTCTCTGCTTCGCTCTTCTCTTTAAAGATTTCCTTCTTCAACTTAAATCCATCACGATTACCTGCTCTGCCTCCGCCTACAGCACTAATTTTTATCCTGTTTCTTGCTCGATAGCCTCGAGCCCTCGACCCGCCCTGGAAGGAAAGATTCATCTTGATTTTGCAAATCTTTGAATCTCCGATGAACACAAGCCCCTTCTTCATCTCAAGGTAATCAAGCCAATCTTTGAATCTCTGTGCTTCTTTGAAATTTACATCGAATTTTATGTTTTATTGCATGAATTTTTTCATGATACATCAAGACTGAGTGAAGTTTAGACTTGATTCTTTTCATGAATCTGAGCTCGGTTCCATGTGCTGCATTTCTAGAATCTCATCTTATTAATAATCCAACTGCTTCATTACCCTCAAATAACCTATAATAACGGTTTGAAATTATGTCTCTCGGTTGGTATTACTAATATTTGGATTGGGATTGATGTCACTTCAAGTATTCATTGCCTCATGAATCTAACAGATATAATTTGCAATTTGGATCTTTGTTTATCTTATTAGAGAAATTAATCAAATGTTAGTTTTTCTTAATTTTACTATTTCTCATGTTATAGAGAAGGTAATGCTTGTGCTAATTGATTAGCCAATTTAGATTGTAATTTGAATTGCCTCACTGATTTTACTGATTTCAATTTATCTAATTTACTGAAAGGCATGATTAAGTTGGACAAAATGGGGTTAGCTTATGTCAAAATTTAATATTTTTGGTTCCTTGGGCCTTTTGGCTTTTTGTCTTCTTGGTTCCGGCTGGTTGGTTGATTTTCCCGAGGCTTTTATTTCTGATAATTGGTTTTTAAAGGTTGGGTTGCTTTGTGATTTGTTTAGTTTTTTAATCATCCCGCGGTTTGGTTTCTCAAGGGGTATCAATTTTTCTTATCCTTGTCATCATCATTTCAATAATACCTAGTGTGTTGTTGTGATGGGCATGAGCTGTAATTGAAATTTTTGGTTTCCTAATGTTAACCCTATTTGTTGCTCTTCTTCTCCTGGGGGTGAGTTTAGTTTCAAAGGGCTCTGCCTTTGCCTACTTCTATTTGGTAGGGGTGGTTGGCTGGCTTTATTGTTGGGCAGGGTGTATTGGCCTTCTGGTGGAATTTGGTGTTCTTGTTAGCTGCTATTTCAGGGCCTTACTTAACTTCTAGTTTTTTAGTTGGGGTTGGGAGTGGCCTGGTGTTGTCATTATGGTTATGTTGCCCTATTTCCTATTTTTCTTTTATATTACTCTATTTGGGTTTAGAATTGAGCGGCATTGGGGTTTACTTCATGATGTCTGCTTTGGTAATTTCTTATTGAGCTCAACTGGTCTGCCTCATTCCTTTCTTCTGGGTTGTTGTTCTTGTTTATGGCCCTTATCGACGTGGTTCATGGGTTGGTGCTAGCTTTGGTTATATTGATGCCTTATTTTTCACTTCATATGTGGTAATTTTATGTTGCATCCACTTTGTCCCTGCAATTTGGGTGATGGCTCTAGCGGTATGAGTTTATGTTGCTCTGCAAACCCTCTGGGTGTTTTTTTGAGGTTTGGTAGAGTCATTGGGTTGGCTTTGTTGTTGGACAGGGTGCTTTGGACCTCTGGGTGGTATTTGGTGTTCTTTTTAGTAGCTTTTTTTCTCTTATGGTTTGTTCTGCTAGTTTGCTAGTTGGGGTTGGAAGTGCCCGGGTGTTACCACTTTAGTTGTGTTGCATTATATCTTATATTTCTTTTCTATTAATATCTATGGGTTTAGAATCGAGTGGCACTGGGGTTTTTATCATGATGTCTGCTATGGTTTTATCTTCGTGAGCTCATCTAGCCTGCCTCACCTCTGCTTTCTAGGATTGTTGTTTTGGTTTTTGGCCTATAAGGCCTTAGCCCATTGGAGCTAGACTTAGTTTTTGATCTTTTGCTATGGTTGGCCTTCCTATTTCTGTTTGATGGGGGACCTCTATTTTGCTATGATGGACTAATTTTATTACTCTCTTAATTGCTTTTTTGTCTTGTTTATCATCCAAAAATTTTGTTTGGCACCATTATTTTGATTGTGCTGAAAGTAATATCTGGAAGGTTTGCTACAACTGTCGTTGTCTACTCTTTGGTAATCATTTTATATGATTTTTGTTGTTTTCAGTATTAATTATGAAAAATACATGACTACTCTTAATATCATTATGTCCCTTCATGATGTTCAATTGCATAAATATTTATTGTTTTGTAGGTTGTTTTATTTGATTTGTTTTTTTACTTTTAATTTTATTTTTTTCTATTACTTTTAATTGTTAATTTCAATGTCCTTATAGGCCTATTTTTTTAATAGTTTTGGAGACTTGTTCTCATTTTGTGCGGGGCCCATTTTTGGTTGGAAACGCTGAGTTGAATGGATACAATTCTTCCCTTTCGTTTTGGGTTTTTAGATTGTTATTAATTTCCTTATAATCGTGCTTGGTGGGGATATACGACTCAAAAGGTTCTTCTTTTATTTTTCTTGTAGCTCTTCCGAGTAGTAGTGAGCTTAAGGTTCCATTAAGGACCTTGTACTCCTTTTTTTTCTTTTAATGTGTAGGCTTGTTGGTCGGTATCAACAAAAAAAAAAACCTAAGAAATTTAAGGCCATCAAAATCCGACTAGGGTTTGAAATTAATTTCTAAAATAAATGTATCTACACTTTAGAAATTATGTTTTAGGTGATCTAAACCATGAATTAGATTAAAATTAGTGTTTATCTAACCCTTATACCTAAGCTAACAAACCACATCAAATCAAACTCTAATGACATATGAATTTGCATTTAAAAAAAAAATTAATTATAGTCCTAATCTCATTTGCTTGCATTTAAAATGTGGGGTTATGTATCAGATGCTGATTACTAACCATTTTCTTTCATTTGTGCAGATGGATCTACATATTATTTCCTTCACCGTCCAGTTGGGACGTGGTGCTAGTATCCAGTTAGGAGATATTGTGATCAATACTAGCAATATTGGAGCAACCATTCAATTTGGTGGGCTACAATTCCATGGATCTATTGAAATGACTACTGTTGCCCTTGTGTACGACATGGAATCTGAAGGGCCTATCAGGAGGCCCCACTTTGGTGAAACCTCCGCTCGTCTGCGCATCTACCAAACTCATGATCTATTGTTGTTGAAAATCCTTATATAAGGATTTATATAATTGAATGGTTGTCACAATCAAAATCCCTGGCTATGAAAAGGGTTATAGTCATACGAAGAATTTTTATGGTACCTATTAGTGCTACTATTCTTTCAATCGGGTTACCTGCACTTGGGAACCACGATGTTGAAGCCTCATTATCTAGAAGAAGGCTTATAGGAAGGCAAAAGAAAAGAAAGAACGCTAAGCCCTTAGCTCAGCAACTAGTACCTTTCCATACCTCAAACTTACCAACACAAGAACCAGAACCAACAATCCCTACCATGAATGGGTTCGTGGGCTTGAAATGAGTGAAGAGGAATAGCTCAATTAGGGAGCTAAAGAAGTCTTTATAGGACCAGTAGTGTGAAGTCCCAGTCCCTTCAAAGAAATAGAACATGAAACCTATTGCGAATCTGAGATTATGGATTAGACTTTTGATGATAGCAAACATTCATGTTTTTCTACGGCTGTCTTGCTTACTAACTTTTCAGGTCCACGTGATCGAATGCAACTCAAGCCAGCTCAAGATTGGGTAAATTTAGGTTTAGTCAAGTCAGTAATTTTTCCTTTATTGAGTCAATTGTAATAGTGGTTCCTGATGCTAAGTAACCTTGCACACACACACTTAAAGGATTTTCTGTGTTTTTATATTTTGAGTACATCGACCTGGACGATGTTCATATCGGCCAAGACAATCCGACTAAAAATAGAAAACCTAATTAGGACATCCTGGTTAAGCAGCCGTCATTAAGCACATCGTCATGGACGATAGGCTCAAACCAGAAAGAATCAGCCGCCATGATCAATTTAGGTATTTTTTATTTTAGGACATCGGCCATGACAATCTCTAGATTGGCCTGACGATGCAGCACAATTATGACTAAATTAATATTGTAATTATGGAAAGAAATTAAGGCTGATTGATATGATCACATCAGCCGGGCCGATCGTAGGATCGGCCGGGACGATGTCCTGGATGATTAACATCTGTCAGTCTCTATTTCGGGCGATGTTTAGGATGATTGTACTCGGATCGGCTCATATCGGCCAAGACAATCCGACTAAAAATAGAAACTCTAATTAGAGCATCCTGGTTAAGCATCCATCATTAAGCACATCATCCTGAATGATACTTGTATCGGCCAAGACGATAGGCTCAAATCAGAAAGAATCAGCCGCCATAATCAATTTAGGTATTCTTTATTTTAGGACATTGGCTATGACGATCTCTAGATCGGCCTAGACGATGCAGCACAATTATGCCTAAATTAATATGGTAATTATAGAAAGCAATTAAGGCTGATTTATACGATTACATCAGTCGGGCCGATCGCAGGATCGACCGGGATGATGTCCTGGATGATTAACATCGGCCAGACTATATTCCGGGCGATGTTTAGGATGATTGTACTAGGATTTGAACTAATAGGCCAGGACGATATTGTATCAGCCTGGATGATGTAACCAATTTTCTTCTGATTGTCCCAAATCGTCCAGACTGATTGAGCTTATTTTGTACTGATCGACCAGAACGATATTCTTATCATCCTGGATGATAATGTCGGTTCTTAAAATTCTATTTAAAGGACCAGAATTTTCTCATGCAAAGTGACCTTTAGCTGCTATCTTGACCTAAGAGAGCCAAGAGGAGAGGGGGAGAGAGGGAGGAACTTGTGAGGGGGAGTTTATAAGAGGGATTCACAAGGGTTGCTCTAAGCAAGGTTCCAAGGAGTCTTCTCAAGTCTTCATCCTTCATCCTTAGGGGCTCAAGGAAGGTAAGCTTCAGCAATTGGTCGAGGTTCTCTGCCTGCTTCAGGACGAAGCAAAAGGAGTTGGGTTCTTTTCTTGCTTCGGGAGGAAGCAAAAGGAGTTGGGTTCTCTGCCTCGTCGGGGTTGACGGAAAGGAGTTTTTGAGAGGACTTCTCCGCCTTGCTGTGGGAGCAAAAGGAGAGTCACTTTTGTAGTGCAATACTCGGAGGGCGCCTCTAGGAAGTGGACGTAGGTCGAGTTGACCGAACCACTATAAATCCGGTGTGATCTTTCTTTATTTTGATTTTCGCATTTATTTTTCTGCGCTTTGATTTCTGTGGTAATTTAAGTTTATGATTGTGCTTTGATTGTAAGAAGATTTTTTAAAATACAAATTCACCCCCCTCTTGGTTAGCCTCGTGCTAAGTTCTTAAGGGCTTAACATACCTAACGAATTTTCAAGTGATATCAGAGCAGGATTCATAAAAATAAAGTTTGAAAACTTTTTGAATTTTATACATGGCTAACGACCGTAGTCGTAATGCAACGGAAAGATATTCTATAACACAATCACCTTTGTTTGATAATCTTACTTTTGATTTTTGGAAAACTAACATGTCTACTTTTTTACAATCGATTGACTATCGTATGTGGATGCTTATTAAAGAAGGATATTTTCCACCTTCTCGTAAACTTAATGGAATTAAAACTGAAGTACCTTTTATTGAATGGACTTTTGATGAAAGAGATTTAGCACAACTTAATGCAAAGTATTTGAACTATTTTTTCTGTGCTTTAAAATCTGAAGATTACATGCATGTTTTTACTTGCTCTGCTGGAAAAAAAATTTGGGATAAATTGTGTATCACCTATGAAGGCACTAATGAAGTTAAGCAATCTCGTTTGAATATTTTATTGCATGATTACTAACTTTTTCGTATTAAATCTAATGAAACGATTTCTGAAATGTATACAACATTTACTCAGATTATTACTTCATTGCATGCGTTAGAAAGAGAACTTACTAACTATGAAAAAGTGAACAAAATTTTAAGATGCTTGCCTTCCTCTTTTGATGCTAAAATCACTGTAATTACTGAATCCAAAGATTTAAATGCCTATTCGATCGATAACTTACTTCATTCACTCATTGCTTACGAGCAAGGGGTGAACCAAAGAAATCTTGATGCAAGTGAGAGAAAGAAGGAGAAAACGGTGGCATTTAAGGCGAACGATTCGGACACTGACTCATCCGGGTCTGAAAGAGATAATGTTGCCTTCATCACTAGGCAATCCAAAAATTTTCTAAGGAAGGGTCATAAGCATCATCAAAATTGGAGAAAATGTAAGGATAATAAAATTTTTAAAGGTTCTTCTGTTGTTGTTTGTTTTGAATGCAGGAAGCCTGGACATATCAGAACTGATTGTCCTACACTTCAGGATCACTCAAGCAAAGAAAAGAATGAGGAGAAACCTAAGTTCAGAAAGGATAAGAAGCGAGCCCAAAAAGCTTTCTAGGCGAAGTCTGCATCTGACTCATCTAAGACTGAACCTGAAGAGAAGATAAAAAACTTGTGCTTAATGGTTGAGGATTTTGAACAATCTAACCAAGAAGAGGTATACCAATCAACCTATAACCAATTGCTTGAAATATATGAAAAAATTCATGCATCATATAGAAAACTCACGCTAGTTTGAAATTGGAGTTTTTGAACTTACAAAAAGATCATGAAATTTTGAGTAAAGTTCACTTTCAAATTGATAGTAATCACATGTCTCTACTTGATGAATTTGATGATTTAAATAAAAAGTATTCTAAATTAATATTTGAGCATGATTATTTGAAAGCTTCCTACACCTCGCTTGAATCTGATTTTAAAGCTTCTACTAAAAAATATGAGCATAAAAAACACTATTTGGAGATTGATTTAGAAAATGCTCACTTGAGATTTAAAGGAAAATTGAACACACTTGAGAGAAATTGGAATACATCAATACCTGATTTAAAGCCAAAAACTAGGAAGAGGCATTATAACCTGAACCGTTTAAGAAATCCTTTTCCTGAAGTTAGATACTTTTCATGCGGCATGTTAGGACACATAGTACATACTTGCACCATTCACCGTAGTACATATTGAGTGTGGAGACCGAAATTACATAATTCACTGCATAACACTAATGCACCATATTATTCTTTTTATAAGAAGGAAACCAAACCTGTTTAGGTTCCTAAATCTGACATTTGATGATTGTACAGGTGTGCTCTTACTAAAGATCTCGTGAGAGCATATGATACTTGGACAAAGGCTCGCGGTTCATAAATTGCTTAAACTTACTGCTAAATGAAATTTTGAATTGCATGATTACTACTATATTGTGTGTTATTATTTTCTACCTTAGTTTTTGTGTTAGCTTTTCATATTTTCTATTATAGTTGTTTTTACTTTGGTTTCTTTTTGCTTTATGATATTTTCTTCTTGTTTTTATTTTTTGAAGATTTATAGTCAATGTTTTAACATCTTTAAATCAGTTAAAGGGAGAAACACCGTTGATGGTTTCCCTCCCTCTAACCTCTTTTAGTGGTATAATTTTCTTTTCTAAAAAAAAAGTCTATCTCAAATTAACAACTGATTTTTGAAATTAAGATCTTTTTTATCTTACTATAATAATCTACCTTATATTTATAATATTCAAAGTTTTTATATATCTTTCAAGTTAATTAAAATCTTGTCATTACATTTATCATATAATTACTAAAGTTTGCTTTGTGGTTTATTCTTCCTTATATTAGAGAGTGAGTTTCTCTTCTCTAATATCTGGAAGATCTACTCACAACTAAAAATATTTTAAGAGTTTTTGAAAGGGATCTAGCTTGCAAGAACAAAAAATAAAAAGGTCAAAGACGCCAAAAACAAAAATATACGCAATGACGTCAAATTGAAAAATATACACAAAAGTGTATCAAAAATCAAAAGATGCAAAGAGCACCATTCAAATTGACAAGAGGCATAAAATGAGACCACAAAAGACAAGCTTAGCCTTCTTTTCAAACTTTTAAAAAATTTTAGAAGAATTTATGGGTTACTTGATATTTTCAAAGGCTTGATTTCAAATTTTATGATTGAGACAAATTGCTTTGGTATATTATTCTATAAGATATTTTCTTTGTAGCAAATTTTGAACGTATCTTTTTTCACCCAATTAGTTTGTTCTGAGTTAGGTCTTTTATTTTCAAAAGACGATTTTGCCCTGAAAGAAGTCCGATCTAGGGTTAACAGGATCGGATATTCTATCATTTTTAGATTTTGACTTTGTTAACTCATTGATCTTACAAATCTTTAAAATTTAATTATTTGAAGCATTTATCATATGCATGCCTTGCTAAACTTTAAAAAAAAAACTTTATTTCTTTACTAGTTTTTATGCATTTTTTGTGTTTTATCGTTGTTGTTCTTAGTTGATTTTATTATTTTTGGGTCTTCTCTGATCATCCCTATCCTTCCTCTAAAATTCAAAATTTTGTCACATCTTCCTGGCCGATACCTATATCTTCCTGGATGATATGTTCTTTTTTCATAAAAAAACTACATCTGCTAAATATTCTGACTTTTCTGCTATTCAATCATCCTTGATCATCCCGGCCGATAACTTTTTTCGTCCTGGCCGATGCATTTATTGGTAATCATCCATCCGATACACATGTTCATCCTGGATGATACACATGTCAGCACGTTTAAAATCAATAAATTCGCCCGGGACGATCCATTTTTGGACAATCGTCCTGGACGATCCACTATTCATCCTGGATGATATACGTGGCGCATGATTTAAAATGTTTTAAATTCGGCCGGTACGATCCATTATTGAGCATCGTCCTGGACGATCCAAGTAATCGGTCTGGACAATTTGCTTTTCAACGGGCGTCCGCCCTGACTCCTCGGGACAATCACCTGTGTCTAATCGTCCGGCCGATCGGACCGCCTTTTTGACCAATCGGCCAGCCGTAATAATTGCACCGGATCTACCTGGCTGATCCTGCGATCGTCTTGGACGATCCGGCTGATTCTTTAAATTGAGCCCAATTCAGCCATTTTTCTTCACACCTCTCCTTCGCTTTGGCTTTCTACTTCATGTTCATTGCTTTTTCTTGCTAATGGATGGCGATAAGCATTCTTGACACACATCTGGAAGCTCCTCGAGGGGCACGCTGGACCATCATTTTCAGGAAGCAGACGATCAGGCTGCCTATTATCGCTACAAAGAATGCAGCATTACTCTCTCCCGAACAATCAATCCAATCCACCTCTCTTATCCGGTACTCAAACGTTTTACTCACACATCTCTGTGCTTTATTCTCACCCTCGCTGTCCCCTTTAATTCTGAACTTCTTTTTGAATTTTATGCCAACCTCCAAATCAATTCTGCCTACACTACTCTCACATCGTATGTGAATCGATGCCCAGTCGAGATCACATACCAGGATTGTGCAGAATTACTATAGCTTTTCACCATTGGGGATAAGCTGCATACCATTGTTTCTGATCCTGATTTTAACTGGGCTACGACCAATCACTTTCTTCGTCACACCAATGCCCCTTTTCATGTTGGGGAGACTAGCTCTTTACTTAAAGATGCTAGGACGATCCAGCACGTCCTTCGCACCTCTGTGATTTCCAAAGCCGACGTCCGTGTCCATATCACTCGTCTTCTTTCACTCACCACTTTTTACATAATGGTCAATCGTGAATTCAATACAACCGACCTGATTTTTCGCTACATCGAATATTTAACTAAAATTCTAGATTCATGTCATAGAAGGAAGCTCAATCTTGCTCTATGACATATCATTACATATATTCTAGAATCTAAATACAACCTTCAATATCCTGCTCCTCCCGACCTTCAGCTACCCTTCTACTCAAATAGTTCCTTCAACGTCCTTCACAGTACTCATCTCCACCCCGGGGATGAGGAAGCTTAGGTGGCTGAGGAGGAGGAGGCTCCCACTTCTTATCCTGCACTTGTTCCTCTCCGCCAGTACTCTCAGCTGGATCAGTTAGTGGAGAGATTTGATCAGTGGGAGACTTGCTTTGAGGCCTACGTTGTTGTACAGGAGCAGCAACATACTGAGGACATCATCAGCATGTAGCACTAGAACGACCAGGATATGGCCTGGTTCGGATCTCAGTTTGCCACATTGACTAGTTACTTTTCACCACCACCTCCTCCGTCTGAGGATCAGGGTCCCTCATTTCTTTAGTTTTCTTTGTTATGCTATTTTTCTGTAGTTTGTTCTTTCTTATGGTTGTTTTAGTTTTTGTTTTATGTAGTTTGTTTTTCTTATGGTTGTTTCAGATTCTGTTTTTTAAATTTTCTCCTCCTTTTTGTGATGTCAAAAGGGGGAGTAGTCTGATGTATCTTGTAATGTGATTCTTAAACTTAGTGAACTTTTTTTTTTGTCACACTGTTTTTATTAAACTATTGAAACTACTTGAATTTTTCTGATTGTGTTTGTCATCATCAAAAAGGGGGAGATTATTGTGAATATGAGATTATGGATTAGACTTTTGATGATAGCAAACATTCAAGTTTTTCTACGGCAGCCTTTCCTACTAACTTTTTAGGTCCATATGATCGAATGCAACTCAAGCCAGCTCAAGATTGGGTAGATTTAGGTTGAGTCAAGTCTGTAATTTTTCCTTTCTTGAGTCAATTGTAATAATGGTTCCTGATGCTAAGTAACCTTGCACACACACACTTGAGGGATTTTTTGTGTTTTTCTATTTTGAGTACATCGGTCTGAACGATGTTCATATCGGCCAGGACGATCCGACTAAAAATAAAAACCCTAATTAGGGCATCCTAGTTAAGAATCCATTATTAAGCACATCGTCCTGGACGATACTTGTATCGGTCAAGACGATAGGCTCAAATCAGAAAGAATCAGCCGCCATGATCAATTTAGGTATTCTTTATTTTAGGACATCGGCTAGGACGATCTCTAGATCGGTGAGGATGATGCAGCACAATTATGCCTAAATTAATCTGGTAATTATGAAAAGCAATTAAGGATGATTTATATGATCACATCGGCCGGGCCGATCGTAGGATTGGCCGGGACGATGTCCTGGACGATTAACATCGGCCAGACTCCATTCCGGGTGATGTTCAGGACGATTGTACTCGGATTTGAACTAATCGGCCAGGATGATATTGTGTCGGCCTGGACGATGTAACCAATTTTCTTCTGATCATCCCAAATCGTCTCGTCTGATTGAGCTTATTTTGTACTGATTGACCAGGATGATATTCCTATAGTCTTGGACGATAATGTTAGTTCTTGAAATTCTATTTAAAGGATCCGAATTTTCTCATGCAAAGTGACCTTTAGCTTGTTAATGATAGTTGCTATTTACATGTTTTACATTCTTGCAACTTATATAATTTTGATGATTCCAAATATTATTGTTCTTTGTGTAGTTATCTCCTAACAATTTTTAGAAGTTTTGTATTTGCTCTTGTGTGTACTAACATTTCAGGTGAATCAAACTCTCAAACATGAAGAGTTCAAATCAAATTCAGTAAGAAATTCTTTTGAATTTTGAAGTTTAAAAATATCATTTTAATTGAGAGGGAGTGATTGTAATTGAGTGAATAAAAACATACACACACACACATAAGGAGATCATATAAATTTTATACTGATCGTACGGGACGATATAAGTTCGTACAGGACGATCAGACAGTTATCTCCTATTAAGATCACATGGAACGAATAGGAACTTGCTAGAAAAATTTTCTAAGTCCTATTCGTCAAGGACGAAATTAAATATCATCTGGAACGATTTGCTCTCTGTAAGAATTTCATCCAGACGAGATTAATTATCGTTCAGGACGATTTGCTCTCTGTAAGAATTTCGTCCAGACGAACCTATTTTCGTCTAGACGATATAATCGACTTAGGACAATTTTTCTATATTCGTTCTGCAGTTTTTTGAACCAACCTGGTTATAACCGTTCATACCAGACGAACTTCATTCGTACGGGACGATCTGCTTGTACGAAATCATTTCGTACACATATACAAACAGGTTCGGTTCAAGGCTTTTAAGTAAAATCGTCTGGGATGATTTTCAATCGTACGGGTTGATTTTGTACATGATAACTTGAAATTTGCCGTTTTTAGATGGTTTTTCTTGTCTCTTCTATAAATAGGCTATTCTAAACTGTAACTTAATCTTTTTGGTCATTGATCTTCGTGCCTATTCAGAAGAGAGTCAAGGAGAGAGTGTGAGAGAGCAATTGAAGGAGATTTCTTGCCATTGGAGCGTGAAGGTTTCACTTGGTACTTAAGGGTAAGTGTTTCCACTTTCAAGTTTGAGATTAATTCACTCTTCTCTCTTTTCTTTTAGATTGGACTTGTGAAGAAGATCTTGAAAAAAGATCTGGTTCTATGCCGACACTTGGAAAGTGTGAACAGCCGAGGGTTCTCTGCCCACACTAGGAGAGTGTGAAAGGACGAAGGGTTCTCTGCCCACACTAGGAGAGTATGAAAGGACAAAGGGTTATCTGCCTACACTTAAAGGGTGTGAAAGGACGACGGTACTCTGCCAACACTGGGAATAATGTGAAAGGATGAACGGTTCTCTGCCGACATCGTGTGAGTGTGAAAGGACGAACGGTTCTCTGCCGCACCGGGTAGTAGTGAAAAGAGTTTGTAAAGGCTTCTTCGCCTTGCTGTGGGTGCTAAAGGAGAGTCACTATTGGTATTAGTGCAATACTCAGAGGGTGCCTCTGGGGAGTGGATGTAGGTCTGGTTTTGACCGAACCACTATAAATCTGGTGTCATTTATTTTCCGCTGCTTATTTACTTTTTGTGTTTAAAACTTTGTGGTTGAAAAAATTTTCTAGAAAAATTTACAAACTAAAGTTTTGTTTCCATTAAATTTTCAAAGAGGGTTAAAATTTTTAATTACCAATTCACCCCCCCCTCTTGGTTAGCCTTGGGATATGTAATTAGGCTTAACATCCTAATTCTTATTGAACGAGTTCCAACATAGCTGCTGTCTGACCTGAGAGAGCCAAGAGGAGAGGGAGAGAGAGGGAGAGAGGGGGAGGAACTTGTGAGAGGGAGTTTGTGAGAGGGATTCACAAAGGTTGCTCCAAGAAAGGTTCGAAGGCGTATTCTCCAGTCTTCATCCTTCGTCCTTGAGGGCTCAAGGGAGGTAAGCTTCAGCAATTAGTCGAGGTTCTCTGCCTGCTTCAGGAGGGAGCAAAAGGAGTTGGGTTCTCTGCCTGCTTCAAGAGAAAGCAAAAGATGTTGGGTTCTCTGCCTACTTCAGGATGAAGTAAAAGGAGTTGGGTTTTCTGTCTCGTTGGGGTTGGCAGAAAGGAGTTTTTGTTAGGGCTTCTTTGTCTTGCTGTGGGAGCAAAAGGAGAGTCACTTTTATAGTGCAATACTCGAAGAGCGCCTCATGGGAGTGGACGTAGGTCGAGTTGACCGAACCACTATAAATCCGGTGTGATCTTTCTTTGTTTTGATTTCTGCATTTATTTTTCCGCACTTTGATTTTTGTGGTGATTTTGGTTTATGATTGTGCTTTGATTGTAAGAAATTTTTTTTAAAATACTAATTCACCCTCCCCCCCCACCTCTTCGTTAGCCTCAGGCTAAGTTTTTAAGGGCTTAACATCCCTAACGAACTTTCAAAACCCTATCAGCTCGAGTATACATAGTCCTGAAATCATCATGTGTAAGTGGTTAAAGAAGAAGAATGTCTAATGGCCATTAATGATTGAGGGCAAAAGGATTCCACCGAGAGAGCGTCTATCCATGCAGCATAAAGGAAGGAAATAAAGAAGGTTCCACCCAGTGAGCATAGAGGTGTGACACCTGAACTGCGTATTTAAGTATCCACTCCTGAAAGGTCCCAGTGTAAGGGAAAGTAAATCTGGAGGTCGAGGCCTCATGAAGAAGAAAGAAGAAAAAAATTTGATTCGAGCATAATATATGGTGTAACTTTTTGAAGTTCTGCCCCTACCAACAAACAACATCAGAGGTGGGTCCAAAAGAAGGCCCATGATGATGTCTGTCCTGATGTTCGAAACCTTAGAGAATCCTCTAGGGGATCCCGTTATTTGCCAACCCCATCAAAGAAAGACACCAACTTTTACTGTAGCCCACAGGTCAAGAAATCTTCCTACCCAATAATGATTTGGAAATTCAGTGGCGCCGCTGCTCGAAGATTCAAGTGCAAAAAGAAGAGGAAAATAAAGATGATACCATGAATGTTGAAGTAGTCTATATGGTAAGGCATGAACATGATAATGAGGGTGGTGATGAAAATGATCGAATGCTCAAATGGATACAAAGACGCCGCTATGGGTTGTGTCTGTTGCTAGCAGAAGTGGTCACTCTTCGGAAGAAGAGGTTGAGGGGAATCCCCTCCATGTTGAAAATGTCACACTCATCGATATGTAAAGATATATGAGGCAACAAATGAATGCTAATGACAGAAAAATCTCTCAATTGTATGAGAAGATGATTGAAATGATGACCTAAATGGTGAAAATGATGTAGATGATGCAGAGAATTACTGATGCAGATCTCATGACCAATCCTCTGGCCGATCCTCCAAATCTCTAAATGCCTTAAATTTTAGGAATAGGGCGCTCCTGAAGGTGGTTATAAGGTTTACACCGTTACTTGCCAGCCCACTTCGTAAAATATAGTCAGTACCTCTGAGCCTGTGATGGTTACACAGTTGGAGGGGATAATCACCGAGAGAATTAAAGTTATTATAGATGTTGATCATGCGAAAAAATTGGTGGGCAAATGTCGCATGTATCCCGCTGAATACGACCAAGTTCCATATTCAAAAGGGTACTATGTCCCAAAGTTTAACACCTTCAATGGTAATAACAATCTTATACATCACTTGGCGTAATTCAATGCCAGTTACAGGAATATAGTAGGTAATGATGCATTACTATTCCAATAATTCATTAGCAGTTTAACAGCGACTACTTTCGAATGATATGTTGAACTAGCAAATGACTCTGTGAAGACATTCACAGAGTTATAATCAATATTCGTGAATAGATTCGTCATCATGATTGAAAAGATTACAATTGTTGACCTCACCCTAGATAAGAGAAAAAGGGACAAAATAATAGCCAAATATATCAATCGTTGGCTAAATTTAAAAATGAAATGTGAGCATTAGCTTGAAGAACCGGTTACTAATGGGAACCATCAATGACAAGATGTAACCATTCTTATGTATGATCACAATCACCATATTTTAAGACCTGATAGATAGAGTGATAAAGTTTGAGAAACCAAATCTTTCAAAATTAGAAAGTAACTCTTATAAGCCCAAGAAACCTGAGACCTTCAATGTGAAAAATGGTCAAATCTACTCTACATCCTCTCTCGGGCCATATAAGGGAAAGCATGTGGTTTATAACATAGACAAAGTTAAGTAGCTGATGTAATATGAAGCCAAACCAAAACAGGCCTATAACCATAATCCCCAGTCGAAGCTAATACTCAAGGGAAATGATAAGCCACAAACTTTTCAAGGTGGAGGAGATCACCTAAGATAAATAATGAGAACTGGTGATCGAACATTCCCGTCTCTCAAGAACAAAATGAATAAAAAATATGTATTTAAGAGGGCGGGCATCGCCAAGTTATTTCAATGGGCGTTAAAAGTAGGCTTAAAACTGCCTTAATGCAAGAGGCACAAGGAGTCTAAACATTTCTGTGACCTAAAGGATTGGCCATACCATTGAATAATCAGTCATATATTGAAGATTACTACATTTTCAAGGATTGGCTTGAAATAAAGTATAAAAGAGAAGAAGTCACATTGTCAAACAATATGTTAACACACCCAAGAAAAGAACGACTCTTGTGGTCACGTCCTCTTCTTTACCCCCAGTTGAAGAAAGAAAAAATGAAAAAAAAAAAAGTTAGCCCAAGAAGAGCATTGGGAGACTGCTATCTCCAACAAAAGGGTAAAAATGCTAAAACAACTTAAAAGAGTTCCGAGGGTGAAGTTGAAATATCAAATTGAACCATTTCTATATCTGATGGCATTACCTATGGCACTAATGTGTACTTTTGAGTAGCATCCTAACCAAGCTAGTTCTTTGAAGTATAGAAAAGTAAAACCTTCCAAAAGAAATATCAAATTGAAAAATCCTAAGGAGAAGAAGGCAGCAATGCAAAGATCTATTAATAGTTTGGATGAATACTACCAAATTGCGAGACATCCCGTTAAGCTCTCTGATTTTATGATAGAGCTCAAAATTGATGAAGCAGAAGAGGTGTATGAATACTCTCTTCATGTATAAACTTGCTAAGTCATTTCGGTGATGCCAATGGTTCTGACAAAAGAAAATGCGCCAAAGAAATAACTTTTGAATCCTATATGATAGTGTCACCAATGGACTGCAATTTAGAAGAAAATTTATACTTCTCAAATGAAGATGAGTCAGAACACGATATAGCATCGCATATGGGGCATGTGAGATTGGAGGGCGATTTAGAACACGAATATGAGTCTCTGGATGCTATGATGATTAACTCTAGGAAGATGCTCCATCAAATGAGTTTGAGCCAAACGAGACAGCCCAATTGTAATTGATAAGTGACAAGATGTTACCACATTTTCCAAAGGTGAAGGTCCCCAAAAAAGGATAAGGGGAAGGTGATAGTCGTCAATGAAGACATCATTCGCAAAGACCTTCAGCTAAGAGGATAGATAATAGCATCATATCCCATCTAAAGAAGATACCCGCGCAACTCAGCACATAAGACACTCTCATAATGTCCAAAGACCTTCGAGAGACTTTGATCTAGACTCTTAAGGACCCCAAAAGATACGAGGAGTATTTTGTTAAGCGTAATATAACAGTGGTTCTACAAGCTCGGAATGAACTAATCATTACCTTCACCGAAGATGACATGATACTTAGAACAGCAGATCATAACCAATATTTGTACATTACTATAGAGAGTGACGACATTATAACCAGCTGAATCTTAGTTGATCCCGGATCCTCCATAAATCTTATAAGCCTGAAAACACTGAGATCACTATGCCTCAATGTGCAGTATCTCGAACAATATAAAGCAATGGTGCATTGCTTCAATAAGAAAGGGCATAAGACTATGGGATCATTTGTTATCTCCCTTATGTTTGGATAACTTCATAGAAAGGCTAAGTTATATGTGATTAACGTGGACATCTCGTTCAAGGTGCTATCAGGTCACCCTAGCTACATGAATAATGTATTGTTCCATCAATCTTGTACCAATACATGAAGTGCCTTAGGGATGGAGAAGAGTTTAGGATCTTTGTCGACATCTACCCTTTACATTCCATGAAGTAAAAATTTATAAAGATGTCAATTACTTCATTTCAAAAGAGCCCAGGTCATCAAGCTCTCTTGATGCAAAGACATTAAATTTAAAGGGTGTAAAGCGGCCCAAACAAGAAAGTAAGAATCAAGTTGGGAGAAGGAAATCAATACTGATTCTTCCCAAAATAGCTACCACTTCTAAGCAAAGAAGAGATGTGTCTCACCTAGGGAGTGACACAGATGAAGATGATGCCATCCCTTCTAAATCCAAGAAGATATGCCAGTTAATGGTCAAAGGAAAAAAAGAAGATGAAATATTTAGTTCTGATTATGACCATGAGTCTACCTACACAAGTGATGTGCAGTGCATCTTCTAAAGAAGAATGGGTAGCTTGTCAATCTTAGATAGCATATTCATGGTCATGCATCTTCCCCCGTGACACTTTAAAGAAATCTCCCATCGAGACGTGCATAATATTGAAGAGATCAAAACACTTCATATGCCTCCTCTTAGTAAAGAAACTAGGCTAGGAAGTCTACTCTACAAAGTTGGAGAGCGTGAAGAAGAAAATTTTGACTAGCTTATCGAACTCATTAAAGATGGAGAAAGAATGCCTTCAATGATGCCCAGGTATTGCTCCAAAGGTGCTCGAAGAATGATACGGAATTGAGAGCTCATGTAAGCACTATTTAATGATGTGCTTGTTTCCACATCAATGGTACTGAAGAAATCTCCATGCATTATAAAGAAAGGATATTCTTACAAGAAGAGATTTTGGATTCATAGTGCAGAAGTACCCCCAGAAGGAGATTCTCCAAGCAATCACATGCCGGGAAGTCAAATTCGATGACGAGAGCAATGAGGAGATATATAAAGTTGACACTTATGATGATCAATCCATAGAAGCCAAACCTACACCAAAAAAGCTTGAAGATAGTAGACAAGTGGTTACTATGGACGAGATGAAAGATGTCAACTTGGGGACGGAAGAAGATCCTCGCCTGACCTTCATAAGTTCCCTTTTGCTCGAAGTGTCAGTGGAGGAGATAAAAAAGCTCCTCTGTGAATTCAGGGTTTATTTTGTTTGGACATATACTGAGATGTCAGGTCTATCCCATAATGTATCAGTTCATAGATTGGTCATTAAGCCAGACTAAATGCCCATCAAGTAAGTTTGAAGGAGAATGAGATTGATGATTGAAGAATAGGTGCTTGCATAAGAAAAGAAGCTTATATATACATGCTTCGTATGAAAAGAAAAATATGTTGATTTGATCGCCAACATTATTCATATCAAGAAGAAGAACAGTCAGATTTGCATCTACATCGATATTAAGGACCTCAATAAGGCATGTACAAAAGATGAATTTATGCTCCCAATGTCAAAACTCTTAGTTGATAACACATCCAACTGTGACATTTTCTCCTTTATAAATGGATTGTTGGGCTATAACCAAATTAAGATGGCACCCAAAGATGAAAAGCATGCACTGTTCAAAACATCCATCAATATATTCTATTACACGATCATGCCCTTCAGCCTAAAAAATATTAGTGGGTAATGACACATCTTTGATGAGTTAATACATCAAAAGGTCAAGTGTTATGTGGATGACCTCATCATCAAAAGCATGGACTAAAAAGATCACCTAAATGATCTGTGGATCATATTTGAAAGAATCAGAAAAATTGATCTGAAGATGAATCCTCTCAAATGTACTTTTGAGGTCTCTTCGATGGAATTTTTTGGATACATTATTCATTATTGAGGAATAAAAATTGACCCCAATAAGATTAAGGTAATCATAGAAATACCACCGCCAAGAAATCTTTGACAACTCAGCTCATTGCAAGGACAAATGGCTTTTATTCGATAATTCATATCGAATATGTCATGTAGGTGCCAGTCATTCTCAAAGCTAATGAAGAAATATGACTTTTTCAACTGGGACGAAGAGTGTCATGAGGCCTTTGAAAGTATCAAAGGATACTTGTTAAGCCCCCCCATTCTTACAGTACTAATTCTTGGGAAGCCTCTTACCCTGTACATGACAACACTAAAAAAATCCATTAGAGTATTATTAGCCCAGCAGAATGAAGAAGGCAAAGAGAGTGCACTTTACTACATCAATCAGAGGCTGATTGGAGAAAAAGTATGATATTCTCCAATTGAGATGTCTAGCATTGATTTTTGCGGTCCAGAAACTCCACCACTATATGCCCTCCTATAAAATCACGTTGAAATCAAAGATCGATCCGCTGAAGCTCTTGATGACAAGACTAATGTTGATGGGTCACCTAGCCAGGTGGAAAGTGATAGTACTGCAGTTTGATATCACGTACATACCACAAAAGGTTTTGAAGGTGTAAGCCTTAGTAGATTTCTTGCCGCACATCATATTCCTACATATTTATCTCTTAATGATGATCTGACTAACAAGTAGATCATGCATGTTGAAGAGCAAGGGAAGCCTCAAGTCTGAGAGATGTATTTCGATGGAGCTTCTTCGATAAAACATGCTCAGTCACAAAATCTTGCAAGAGCTTGAGCCAACATTAGTCTAATTTTTGTAGTGTTTGAAGGCGATATAATGAGATTTTTGTTCAGATTACCGACCCTTAGACCAACAATGAGGCTGAATATGAGGCTCTAATAATAGGTTTGGAAATCGCTATTTCAGTCAAAATGAAAAACCTCCAAATATTTGGCAATTCTTAGCTTGTGATAAATCAAGTTATAAACATCTATAAGATTTGCAAACTTGAGTTGGCTCATTACAGCCGACGAGCTCTTGACCTTTTGAAACAAGTATCGAATATTAAGATAGCTTGAGTTCCTCAATGTCAAAATAGAAAAATAGATTGCCTGACTAAATTAGCCTAGGAGATGGAGAATACCGACGACGAGGATGCCATAATGATTGGAGTCTACACTCATCAAGTCCTAAATCCAACAATCTTGTAATTCTTGCAAGCATAGGGAATACCAGATTCAAACCAGCATGATACAACTCTGATTAATCCTTAATCTCCAAGACTAATTACTCCTAAAAATTAGTCAGACGAAGATCAAGCAGCTAAAAGAAGGCGCAAAGCTAGCATTGCCTTAAATTATGGTGGCTTTGCTTAGATGTCGCAGAAGAAGATTGGAAGATTGAAGGAACTCATAGCAAACAAATATCTAGCCACGCAAATCTTGAAGAGAGCATTGCGATATTCGTTTATCAACGACACTCTATATCAATGGGCTTTTGATCAAATGTGGCTAAGAAGGGTTGGGAACAAGGAAGCTGATAGAGTTGTAGTAGAGGTCCATGAAGGACTTTACGGCACACATCGAGCAGGTTCCAAGAAGGTTGCTAAAATCATAAGATGGATTATTATTGACCAACAATAGTAAATGATTGTAATGACCACATTAAAAGGTGCCATGAGTGTCAGATTCATGATAATGTCATACATCAACCGCCAAATCCACTACACCCAATACTAACGTCCTGGCCATTCGAATGTTGGGGCACATATATAATTATTTCGATAAATTCGTCGTCATCAATCGGACACTGCTTCATCTTGGCAGCAACCAACTACTTTTCTCAGTGAGCATAAGCATCCATTTAAAAAATTTACATCATAACATGTGATTAACATCTTCACCTACAATGTTATCTACAAATTTGGTGTATAACATCATATAATCTCAAAAAATGACAAAATATTCAAGAGCACTAAAATTTACAAGTTTGTCAATTGACATAACATTGATTAGCGATATTCACCCATATATAATCCAAGGGTGAAATGGTTTGACAGAGGCTTTCAACAAGACGGAACAAGATGGTGAAACTATTAAAAAAGATTCTAACTAAGAATAAAAGAGAGTGGCATACTAAGATGACATAGGCACGATGGTTGTATCGAACTACCTATAAGATATTGACCAAAGCCACTCCTTACGCAATTGTATTTAGGGTTGAAGCAGTGATGCCACTGGAAATCGAGTTACAGCACTTCGCATAGCTAAACAGCACGATCTCACTCAAGAGCAAAATGCTCGTCTTAAAATAAAGGAGCTCGATGCACTCATGAAATCAGAATATAGGCTCAATAAAACTTGGAGATCTATTGAGCAAGAATGGCAAAGACATTTGATCAGATGGTGCGTCCTCAAGCATTTCAAAAAGGAGAATTGGTTCTAGCACTAAAAATGTTAATCATCTCACACCAAAAAATTGATGGAAAATTCATATCTAATTAGGAAGGCCCCATTGTCGTTGAGAAGACATATCAAGGGGGAGCCTATCAACTTATCGAACTGCATGATTAGAAGCCCATGCCATCGATTAACAGTTAATAATTGAAAAAGTACCAAGTATAAATTGACCAAGAAAATATTATGTTTAATGTATTATATATTTGATACAAACTTATTAACATATACATTTTATATTTATAAATTATCTTATTTTTTAAGAATACATTTCAAAAATCTCACAAATCTCCCATAAGACTGGGGGTATTTAAAATATTTATTTATGTTGACATTGCATCGCGTGCCAAAATCTTTAAATAAATATTTAAAATCTCAATATACAATATATATTTAACATCTCCCTGCAAAATAGGACATTTTAAATATTTATTTGGATCAGCATTATGCTACGAGCTAAAATCTCCAAATAAATATTTAAAATCTCATAATATCAAATTTACCCTATATCTTAAATATTTAATTGGGTTAACATTATACTATATATCAAGATCCCTAAATAAATATTTATATTTACCAAGCTTAATATTCCTTCAAATAGGGATACAACAATTTCTGCTATTAATGCATATACATGTGATTTTCCAAAAGTTTGGGATATCACCTTCTCCAGCAAACCAAAATTTTAAATGTCAAGAAAAATATTTTTGTGACAACACACTCCAACAAGTTGAGCCATAATAGTTTAAAGTCTATTAATATCTTGAAGCTTAAAGTTCAAATAGGTTTAAGAGGCCAAATCCAACAAGCCCAAATATTGCTGAATCGCTTGCAGCTCCGTCTACTCAAGAAGCCAGAAGAAAGATAATAGTAGTGGAACCCCCCACTCCGTCAACCCGTTAGTAGGGACTGTAAGAAGCAAGATGGCTTATTTGACTTGACAAGTTCAAATAGTCGTAGTCTACTAAATTCTCCTAAGTAAATGGAGAATCAAAGTTCTACTGGGTAGGATCAGACACAAGTAATTACCGAACGTGCATAGGCTCCAGAATCTTCAACCACAAAGGATGTTTTCAAATCTACCAGATTCGATAGATTCACCATTTAGGGGTGTGTTTCTCATATCTCAAGTCTGAAGCCTAAATGGGTGTAAAATACCGTATCCAACAAGCCTAAATATAATCGGATTATTGGCAACTTCGTTTGCTCAATAAGCCATATGAAAGGTCGCTGTAGATAAACCCTCATTTCAGCAACCAAAGGATAAAGAGCTATCAAATCCTAACACACCTGATCTGATGAACGCAAGTGAATTGGACTTAAGTTTTCTAAACTCATTAAGGATTAAGATACTACCAACATTTGATATTATTGACTAAATCCAAAACCTATAAATCTTCCATCAAGTTAGCTGCATAAGCCAGAAAAAACCAAAGTTCTCAAAGTCTGAGCTAAAGCTGTAACCGCTAACTCTAACTACTGGCTAAAGTGACAATGCTCACAACTGCCCTCAAAGACATGGGCATTTTAAAATATTTATTTAGGTCTGAAAGTGCGTGATACTACTAGAAATTACTCTGATACGAATTAAAATTGCTAGATGCACCAAGAAGGGGGTGAATTGGACTATTAAAAAAAACTTTTTTAATGAAAAGAAATATCCTTTTATAACTTTATGTGGAAGCAAATTTCATTCATAATAAAAAGATAGATTATCAATTTCACCCATATAATTAATCGCAATAAAAATGAATGCGGAAATAAAGTGCGAAAAAATAAAGGAAAGAACACAGCGATTTATAGTGGTTCGATCAAACCATGACCTACGTCCACTCCCCGGAGGCACCCTCCGAGTATTACACTAAACTTTTATTTATTCTCCTTTAGCCCCCACAGCTAGGCGGAGAAGCCCTTACAAAATCACTTCCATCTTCCCAGGTGCGGCAGAGGAGCCGGGTCCTTTGACACCAATGAGATTTTCTTCTTCCCAAAACTTCCTTCAAGACGAACCTTGAATCCGATAGTATTGTGGTGCAAGCTCGCTGGAGCAACCGTGTGAAATCTCCTTCACACTCCCTTTAAACCCCCTCCAAGGATTTTCTCCCTCTCTCAAACTCCACCCTTTCCTCTCTCCCTTTCAAGTCATCTCTTCAAATTTTCTCCAAAATAATGAAGACACAATGGCTGCCAAAAGACTTTTACAAAGTCTTATGAGACTTCTTAAATAGAGGGCTCAAAAAAACCCTAAAAAAACTCAATTTAGCTGTCAAAGATCGTACTGTACGATCGTAAGATCGTCCAGTACTATGTGTAGAAATTGACTTGTTAGTATTGTACGAAAAATTCAATTGTAGTTCGTACTGTACGATGTCTAGTACGATGTTCTGTACAAATAAGTCAATAAAAGTACAGTTCATCCAGGATGAAGCATGGGACGGCCAAAATTGTCTCTGTTGATTGTACAGTACGATCCAGTTCATACAGTACAATCAAAATATCAAAATTAAGCCGTTTTGATTGAATAATCACATGATTAAATTCGGCAATGTTTTAAACATCGTACAGTACAATTAGAACTTTTCAAATTCAAATTTTTGCCTAATTTAATGAACGGCATGCTTTCTAATTATAACAGATCGTACAGTACGATTAGTTACTATCGTACTGTACGATTAGTTATATTTTAAAAATATTTTTTTTAATGAAAAATAAAATTTTTTAATTAATTTTTGTTACACTAGATCGTACAGTACGATGTACAGAAAAATTAAAATATTTAAAGTCATTTTTTGCTCCCTCTCTGTGTGTGCATGGTCAACAAACTAACATACATCATTACAAAACTTGACTCAAGAAATAAAAATTACATACTCATTTAATATAACCAGTTCTACATAATCTTGAGCCTTAAATCTTCAAAGACTAGTGCATGATGTACCTGAAATATTAGTCAACACAAACAAATATGCACTACAAATAATAGGAGAAATAAAAGATTAATCAATTTTATTTTTTATCATCAAAATCATAAAATCGGAAGTCCGAGTCGCAATAGGGTCGACATCGTGCTTCGTACTGAGATTCCCAAATAAATATTTAAACACCATTGAACATATTATATGGGTCTACATCGTGCTACGTACCAAGATTCTCGAATAAATGTTTAAACAACATCGTATATATTATTAGGTTTGACATCGTGCTATACGTCGAGATCCTTAAATAAATATTTAAAAAAAATCAATCATTGAATATGTTATTTAAGGATGTCATCATACTTCATGTTAAGATCCCTAAATAAAAATATCAAGCATATTATTTGGGTATACATCATGCTTCATGCTAAGATCCTTAATTAAATATTTAAAATCATTAAATACGAATATTCCCTCAAGTAAAGAAATATGACAACTTCTCTTTCAAAATATATGTAGGCTATCTTCCAAGAATTCGGGACACCACATTATCCAACGTACAAAGACTTCAAAGGTCAAGAAAGAGATTTTCATAACTACACACTCCAAAAAAATTGAGCAAGAGAAGCTTCAAGGTTTTCAACACCATGAAGCTTAAGGTCTGCATGTATTTAAGAGGCCAAATCTAACAAGCCAAAATATGAATGGATCATTAGCAACTATGTCTACTCAACAAGCCATAATAAAGACCATAGTAGCATAACTCCTATTTCATCAACCCGTTAGTAGGGACTTTTAGAGCACACATGTTTATTTGACTTGACGAGTTCAAGTAGTAGTAGTTCACTAAATTCTTCTAAGTGATTGGAGAGTCAAATTTATAGTGGAAAGGACGAGTCTCAATCAATAGCTACCAAATGTATGCAATATCTAAGATCTCAAACCACAAAGGATGATTTCAAATCAATAAACTTCAGCAAATCTAGCTTGGAGAGCGCATTTCTCCATAGCTCAAGTCAAAAGCCTGAATGGGTGCATGAGGTCAGACTCAACAAGCCAGATGTGATCGAGTTGCTACTAACTCCGTCGACTCAACACGCCATAAGAAAGGTTGCAATAGAAGAACCCTTGTTTCAGCACTCAAAGGACAAAGAGCTGTTAAATTCTAACTCACATAATATGATGAACTCAAGTAACTTAGATTGAAGTATTCTCTACTAGTTAAGGGTCAAGAAAATATCTACATTTGATATTGCCCACAAAACCCAATATCTACAAATCCTTTAACAAATTATGAAGGGAAAAGCGAGGATAAAATAATTTAAAAAAAAAATCCACTAAAGCATAAAGCAAATAACTGAAGAAATTATCCCAAAGTTCACATAAAGCTTAAGGTTGAACTAAGAAGATTTTGTCATCAAAAGATTTATACGCATAAGGCTCTAGGCCAATGACTCATCGCCACCGACCGAATGTAAACCTAAAGAGTTTATGTCACCAGCATCTACTATTTCGTCAAGCCCACCAAAGCAAGAAGCAGAGGGAAGAGGGTATACAAATCTCCTAATAATTTAAAGACAACAAATTAGGCAAGCCCCTTTGTCAAGCTTGCCAAAGATGGATGCGATGCAGAAGGCATATTCACATCTTAACAAGTTAAACAAGATAATTCATGTAAAACTCCTTTAGCAAGTCCGTCGAAGCCCAAAGCTGGACCAGAAGGAACTATCATACTCTATCAAAAGAATTCATCATTACAGTCTATTCAACACAAAACATAAGATTGATGACAGCCTTTATTGACTCAACAAGCTATCATTATCCTATTTAGAAGAGAATCAAATTCAACTTATAATCATTGGGACCATACTAGCTTCTACTCAAGCTTATGAAGATTCGTAAAGTGGAACCCTTAGCTTAACATCTAGAACAAATATTTGGAGATTTGCATGGTCAACCAGGTTGCAACAAATGTGATTCTCTCTAGGCGTGTACCATATTTGTTGGGGGGTATTTGTTGACCTCTATATATGTTTCATGATTACTTGAGTACATTAAGGAAGGCGACTAACATATATGTCGTTTATCAGAGCATCAAGACACCTCGATCACACTAATGCGCTCAAGACTGCTAAGAAAGAGTCATTCGTCTGTAAATCAATTTAAAATGATGATGAAAATGACTATTAGCAAGCACGTTGCTAGAAAAAAATCTTAAATAACCACCGATTATCAAACTGACAGCGCCAATGTGAGCAGAACATCAAATTTACCTAAGAGGGAAACCATTCACAGTTGAATTGGATGAAGGCGGTCAAAAATAACAAACTACGAGTGAAACATTTTATGATGTTGTCCAATCATCGTTAGTTTTTAAAATAGACTTTTTTGTTGTGTCCAAAATGTTGAAATCATATAAAAAGATGTTATAATATTTCCTTTGTCATCAAAGGTAATCAAAATCGATGGAATACGGACGTAATATTTCATGGTGTTGCCCGAATGTTATCCCTTTGTAAAACAGACATTGTCGTTGCATTTACAATGTCAAAAATTCCTAAAATGCTAGTTATATTGTCAGGATTATTGGACAAGAGAAAAGAGTAAAATCGACATAAGTTTTGATGTATGACATTATCCAAACATCATCTATTTATGAAATGGACTTTGTCATTGTGTCTAAATCATCGAGAATATCTATAAATGACTATCATATTGTATGGGTCCTTATTCAAAATGAAGTCATGAATTTCGAGACATAACGACATAAAAATCGAGAGCATGAGAATCAAGAAAATATGTGATGGTCAATTCACATTCTTCTTTTATTATAGGTTAAGTAATTTTTAATAATAAACTAGTTTTAATCATATTAGCATAGGATTTAGACATATAATTAAGTTAGAATAATAACCCAATTATCCCATCACTTTACCCATGCCATAATTCTACTCTAATCTCTGTAAAGATGCCTAAATCCCTGCCAAATCTCTCCAAATAGTAGCTGCCCATCTCCTTATCCTACTGCTCTATCCTGCAGCCAAAAAAGCCTGCTCAAATCCTACACAGCTGCCTATATTCTCTGCCAAATTCTAATCCTACAGACTATCTGTCTCCATCATTTCAAAACAAAGAATTTTAATAATCCTGTCTAAAGTCAACAGAACTCTCATATCATTCTCCCTTCAACAACTTCTACTCCCTCATCTAGCCATAACCACCACTTCAAAATCCAATCTACCTTCCACATTAGAAAGCCACCATCCATCTCCTTCTACATTCTTCCAGAAAATCCTTCCAATTTACACCAGCTCTTCAATTATTCTAGCAACAGCTATCCTCTTAACATCCTCCAAGAAGAAGAACCTCTTCCCTGTCATCTCCCATCCATAAACTTCACTACATACCAACCATTCAGTAATTCTCTTAGCAAACAACAACCAGCCGACCACCCTTAACTGCTGCCCCTCACATCATCCAACCCAAAACAACCCACTACAAACCATCATTTGCAACCCACATACTCCTCTCACCCGTGCATAACAGCAGCATCTGTTTGAACACCAACCACTATAGAACCTACCCTCCACTGTTTGATTCTCCTCCAAAGAACATAAAATAGCACAGCAGCTGCAAGGACTCATCACTTCACCAAACTCTGTCGTGCAACCTCCAGCATCAACCCATGTGAAAACCTCTCATCTACATTAACCTTTCATGTGAACTCCCACTGCCTTCATCACCTTACACAGCTGAAATCCACTGGTAGACGCCTCTCAAACCATAAAAACAACCAACCTGCTGCCTACTTGTGTTCCCTCTCAGTTATCCTATAATCCACTATACTTCACATTACCTATCACCAAATAACCACCTCACAAGCCCTCTACTCACTCTACCAAAGCCAACAACCCCATCTCTTCACTCCAAACACAACAACCCACTTAACAACCCATCTTCACACTGAAAATAGCAAGCTCCAACCGAGCAAATAGCTCACTTCAACTCTACTGGTTGAACCCCACCTCCCTATAGTAAGCTCCCCACTACATAAACACCTTACTATCCTCAACTACAGCTGCTCAACATCAACTCCATTTCACTCTACTTATCATCCTTTCCCTTCACTAATAGCAGCCATCAACCCAACACAAGCCATACCACCAATAGCACTTCCCTTCTTCCATATTCAACCAAACTCCACCTAATTATAGCTCCATTCCTCCACACCAAACAACCCACCTGCAGATCATTCCACCTTCAAATTTTAGCACAATCTTCCACTTTTTCCTCACAACATGCAACCCAAATCTCATCCTGCCAACAGCCCTCCAACCCACAAATTCGATCCAAATAGCCTACCAGCAACCCACAACTCCACATACAACAATCCCACTCAACACACCAAATTAGTCCCCATATAAAACAAACTCTTACACCCAAACAACCACCCAAACCATAACATCAACCCACTAAATACACCTCTCCAAGGCCAAAACAACAAACCTTCATCTCTATTCCTTCCCCTATTCAAATCCCAACAACAACAACTTACTTATAGACTATTTCAACTCCAAATTTCATCCCATGTATAACAACCCAATCCACCTCTCAAGTCACACCTACGTCTCTACGAAAGCCCACATCTAAGCCCAAACAAGCAAGCCCATTTTCCTACATTAAATCAGTATACTCCAAACACTTAAAATTCAAATCTCTCCCAAAGCACATTCCACCCAAATGTTAATAACAGCCTACTCAACAGTGATAAAGAGAAAAGTTATTTTTCAGTTCCTTATCATTTTTTTTAAAGAAAATACAAAAAAAGAGAAGAAAAAATAGTTAAAATACAAATAAAAAGAGAGAGGGAGAAAGGGATTTTGTGCACCTTCATCCCCGTCGACACCAGTCCTCGCACTGGTATAACATTCCGAAAATCTGAACCTCGCACTCGATGTTTGCGGCATATTGGAAAGCCGCCTATACACGCTTTTCTCAAGCGTGATGGGAAGGGAACCTAGTGCAACGACTATGACAAGGTGGGTAGGCCATATACACATTTTTCTCTAGCATAGTGGGGATGAACATAAGTACTCGTAGGAGCTCCGGTGCCTACAGAGAAATAATTGTGTTTTCAAATAGGTACCTCGAAGACCCATACACGCCTTTCTCTAGCATGGTGGGATTGAAGATTTACGGCCGTGGTATCACCCGACACCTACCGTATAGACTTTTATCTAGCATAGCGGGAGGCCCAAACTCTTGAAATTTCCACTAAACATGGGAGACACCGAGAGGCTGTCAAAATTCAGAGCAAATAAGGGATGATTTGAACTAAAATGAACTAAGTGTAGGGGACTTGAATTTAACCAAGAATAACAGGGAACATGAACTTTATTTGAATCAAATGACAAGAACTTGAACTGAATTTGCACAACAGGGAATTGGACATTAATTTGGAAGATGCACAATCATATCAAAGAAATACGAACACTAATTGAACTTATAATGATCATTCAAATGATCAATCGAGAACATGCAAAGGATGAAGAACTTCAAGTACAACTCACTTGCAAATAAAAATCAAAATGAAAAATGTGGTGATACACCACAAAAAATGATATAAAACTAAAAATGGGCATAAAAAATTTTCATGATTGATAGAAGTACAAGTAGCAATGAACAAAATCATTATGCAAATTACAAAACTTATTTCAAAGATAGTGAAGGGTTAGTGATTACCAACTTACAAGTAATGAAGTTGAGGGAAATGAGTAATCTGATTGCAAGCAAGCATGCAAACTCCTTGGCGTACTAAAAACTGCCTTTAGATCATAAGAATTAATGCGTAGCACTCACATTAATCATGCAAGCAAATACATCTATCCTCTACAAGCAGAGGGATTTGGCATGCAAGTGAATATAACAATCTACCATTCAGTGTGCATAAAGAAAATATGCAAATGAATGCATCAACATCTCTGCCATCAACCACTAAAGGTGCTTAATGAGGACATTTTAGGTGCAATGGGCATCATCATTGAAGGGGACAATAAATCAAACATGGAGTGGCTACAAAAGAACGTTCAGTTCGGCAAGTGGAGGTGCAACTCATTGGATTTTGATCATTCATTTGTTAACGATTTTAATCATGTAATTTTCAACTATATGCCTAGAAGATTTAATAGGGCTGCTGATTTCTGTGCTAAGCTTGTTCTTTCATCCTCTTTTTTATGGAGGCAAGAGCAAGATTTTAACTCCTTAGATGTTTTTGTTAATATACTTAAGGAGGATGCTTTTATACCTCCTTAGGATAGAATTTGTATTTTTTCCTCTTTAGTTAATAAATGCCTTTTCATGGCTTTTGTTCAAAAAAAAAAAAAAAAAAAAAACACTCAATGTTAAATCCAATACACTTGTCCTCCACATATAAAGAGATTAGACATGCGATGATTTCAAAGACGCCCTCACAATTAATGCCAATCAAATATCTACAAATACTTAAAGCTCCCTGCAAGTGAAGGAAGTTGATAGGCAACAGATGTAATGAGTTGCTCGAGATAAGGTGCAGTTCATAGGAAATCAATGATAAAAGAGTTGTTGTGTATACAACAATCTGTTTACAAGAAGGGATAGCATACCTGTAATGCATGTAACATCTAGCCTACGAGCGAAAAGGGAGGTTTGTAACAATTATAAGGAAAATGCAGTGGATATTATAATAACCATATGATCATTAATAGTCAGTTCATAGATGAGCACATCTAATAAGGAGAAAATGAATACAATTGTGTGTTCATGAATATAGTATGAAAGGTGCACAATGAGTGTAGTGATACCCCTATAATTGGCATTGAGCAATATGCAAGCACACATACTAATCTCCTATAGATGCAAGAAATCATTATATAAGCTAGCGAACGTAGCAATTTTCCAACTAGTATATATAAAGAAATTGATAATGAAAGTAACCCAGCCTGCAATCAGCAACAAGAAACAAATGAATACACTACATTGTCTGTGAATGATAATGTCAAATATGTTACATGTATGACAGTTACCCATTAACGTATTTAAGATGAATGCAACAACATCTTGACGTCAGTGTCAACAAATGAACGAGCTCATTGAACCTCACAAACAGTTAAGCTCCTTGTAAACATACACAATGCAATATGTGATCAATACAAACACTTGCTAGCAATGATAGAGGATTCGCCATATGCATAATAATCCTATGAGTGCTAATTAGAAATTTGTAATGGATGTTATAGTACACTTATAGTCAAGGAGCACGTAATGGCAGACAAATGTACTAGTCATCTACATGCTAAAACAAAATAGGGTGTCACTCATCCAAATGATAGTTTCCTACAAAATTGATCAGCATTAAGCATTCTAAAATGTCCACATACATGCACTACAATATATACACGCAAACACAGAAATGAATATGCAATCAAATACTTATATAGGCCCCGACAAGCAAGTTATGGGTACGCACGTAATGTCTAGGGATGCTGCATGGGTCAATAAATGAATTTAAGTTTGAAATCAATATTTCTATGCAAGCAGATAGAGGTTAACACGACTCAAACCATCAAATAAATTTACGGTCACTACATCGACTATGATATTTGTTTCAATACGTTCATGTTAGGCCTTAAAGGCCTGTAACCAAGAAACTTCATTGACAAAGACCTAAAGCCAATAAAGAACCTGATCCTCTGTCAGCAGTTATATAATTATAAAAAATATCCCCACACACGCATTATATATTTGTATACCACAAATACACAAAAATGCATATGTAATCATACACATGTATGAGCCCCAGCCAGTATGGTTATGAGCACACACGTGATGTCTAGGGATGTTGTGTGAGTCAAACAATAAATCTAAGTTCGAGTGTAATCCTTCTATGCTAGTAGATAGAAGTTGACACGTCTTGGACCATCAAACAAATATACGATCGTGGTATGAACCATAATATTTAATTTATAGTTCATATTAGGCCTTCAAGGTCTATAATAATAAAAATTCACTAATAAGAGCATACAAAAGACAATAAATATGATCCTTTGTTAGCAAGTTGACAGAATTGACAAAGTTCAATCAATAAAATAAAATTCTTCATAAATACCCCGATGATGGACGTGTTGAACGCAGATCTCAATCAGAGGAGTTTATTCTAAATATTCAAAATGTCATTTAAAGGCCTACAAAAATTCAAATATCAAAAGCTATCAAAACCCAAAATATTTAAAATGGAAATTTAATATCAACACTCAAAGAAAATACCCATCCACCCTCCACAATAATTTGTCGTGGACAAATTTAAATATCACTTTAACTTACAAAGAGCTAATGTCTGATCGAGAATATTACTAGGATTCATACTCAAATAATCTCTTGCCAGCAAGGACATGGAACATGTCCACTAATGAATGGTTTTGTCTCCAAAAGGCACAACAGGTAAATGGTTATGACCGAGGCCATCTAAACCAGGTAGTTTACCACCAAATGACAACACTAAATTACGGTCATAGTCAAAGCCCGTAAGCTCCCCAATAGCACTAAATCCTTGAGATGTGAATCAATATGATATAAATAATATGGCACAAATCCCTCTGTTAATTAACGTAGATTCAAATTAATCCCGTTAGATAAATAGACACCCTGGTCTACAAGGTACCCTTGGATGAGGCGACTCATGGCTACCAACAAGGATCATTTTGTCAGGTTGTGTCAACTACATCCTCTGACTGAGTAGCCCAGGGACAACGATGACCTGGGACAACATAACCATGGGATCGTGATTGGGCTCATCACCATTCCCATATCATATGCTTTAAGTGCAAGATTGTGAAAAATATCTAATTTTAAATATCAAATCTTCAAACACCTAAACACATGTTGCTACTATATGATAGATATCACATATTCCTACATATCTGTTTGACGACTAACCTTAATCGAATGTTCTCTCTCATTATCGGGAGTGATAATTAACTATAGGGGGCTTACGCTTATAGGAAACCAGAACTCATATCATAAAGTCTTTGTAAAATAAGGGTGAAATCTCTATGTAGCGTCTTATCTTCAAAAACAATCTGTCATCTAAAAATTTATCTCGAAACTTAATCCATTAAAACTACCCCGAAAGCAGAGGGGGGGTCGAGGCGCGAATTTTTGGAGCCCACAATATTAATAAATGAAACTTACCTAATATATCAACAAGTCTTCAAATGCCTTGAAATGATCAAAATGGTTTTTATTAGATAATCTACACAAACTAAATAAACCATGATGTTATGAGTACTAAATCAATAAACTTCTAAAGGCAAAAACCCTAGAACATATAGATGAATGAGTTTTTTTATTACTATTCCTTGCTATTAAAGATGTAATGAGCTTGGTCAATAATTTATTATACACATTGCTTTCCTCAAGTAGAGTGCCATATGTTAACCTAAGCTTAGCTTGTTTTAAAGTATTCCCTTAAGCAAGGTGTAAAATGCGTAAGAGGCACATTGGCCAAAATCACTCTACTAATGGGAAGATTGAGACTTCCAATTTACATGCAAAGTAGCCAAGGGCTACCTTACAACTATTATTATCAAATCAGGTTATGAAAGTAAATTGTGTCCTCAATGCAATCAAAATCCAAAAGGCTAAGTCATATTGTCGGTCATGTTATAGTGGTTGAATGAAGCTTGATCGTTAGCATAATCAATCAACTTATTATCCTTAATAAAGAGTGGCATTGGCATCAAAGCTAATATAAAAAACCCTATATCGTTGAGCTCGTGCGCATTTGTTCTTAAGAGTGTCATCATGCTTAAAACCAGTTGAAGCCTTCCGTTAAGGATATCATCTATCGTACTAAAGTACATCTAAAATATGAAATCCATCGCTTAGTATTCAGAAGTAAAAGAGTGAAGTTGTGGACCATATTCAAAACGTTTCTTTCTTAGCTGCTTTGCCCTTACTATCAATTACGATTATTATGTGTTGTTAGTGTGATCATAGAATATAATTCAAATAATGATAAGTACATTTACAAGGGCATCTGCTGTACAACAAATTCCAGCTTCTCTCTCTAAAAAGAAGAGTTGTGCTCTCCCCTTTAAGAAAAATAAACAAATTGCGAGTCTCCTTACAAAAAAGATGAATGTTGTGCACCTTGAAAAAGTTTTGGGTCGCTAAAAAAACTTCCAATTATATTTATTAATAAATTTAAAATTCAATTGGTGCAGTGTACATCATATTTCTTTGAGAAATGAAATAAACGAGAATACAAATTGTCATGCCTGAATTGGGGCAAATTATTAGGTTCGGTCACCTAATTCAAAAATACATCCAGATTTTTCTCTATTTACAGTAAAACGCAATTACTATAGCAACTGCACTTTTACTGTAGACAGAGAGAAATCCGGATGTCTCTCTCTGTCAGATGACCGGACCTAATAATTTGCCCTGAATTGGTGCCGTTCAAGTCTATCCATGTCTCTAACACAATTCCTGACTCGATATAATATCGTAGAACTAAAATATGGTAAAATCGTAAATCATTATTACCCTAAGACTAACATACATAGAGCAATATTACTAACAGTTTCCATGAAGAAACAACAAAATTCAAATATAGAGCACCACCGATATGTCAATGCAAAGAATCGGAAACTATCCATATGTTCTATACATATTTTGTACCACACGATTGAGTTGCAACTTTGGCATAAAACACCAAAAGTGAAGGTTCAACAATCTCCACAAAAGCAACGCTTTTTGGAAAATAAACCAACTGAATTTCCCTGCAATTACCAAATCAAGTCTCCAACGAGATTTTATAGTCGTTACATAAATAAAGTAGCCTGGCATCTTAAAGATACATAGAACATAATCAAAATCCTACAGAAGGATTAACTTAAGCACTAACTTGAGAAGTTTGAACGCAGGTCATAGTAGCACTAATAGAAATCGGATCAAAAACCATGAAAATTGATAGTCGTCAAAGGTAGCTTACTAGCCACATCTCTCATTTGAATCATCCATACAAAACGAGCCAACCAGAGAATGACGGGGAATAATCAAATACACGCAACGGCTAAATACCATTAAGGAGTAAATGTTTCATCAGCAAATAACGCCAAGTACCACTTCTGTTCATCAAGAAAATTAACGCCTACTACGAGGCCCAGCAGAAGAACGTGGACCAGGAAAGCGAGCGAACTGCAGCCTCAAACGGGCTGACTCTCGATCATGCTCATCAAAACAATAACCTGCAAAAGCTAAATTGTGACTATCTTCGACCGTGCATGCTTTCTATGGACATAAGAGGATCCATATAGCAAATCATTCTGCATTTTGACATGTCACAATACAACATCAAAAATTTGCACTCAAATTGAACGCCATGAAGATAATTTACAATAAGATCTTAGTAAATACCCACAAAAACCCGGGAAATGCCTTCTTTTTTTTTTTTAATATCAGATAGTGAGACCGTTCAACAACAATACGCAAGGAAAAAAGCCCCAATGGCATCCCTGCCACGGGTAATCAAGGAAAGCTAACATACAAGATCCATTTATGAACTTGTCTGCATAGTCCCAAAAAAAACTGCACACGAAAACACTTTATGTACCAAACTGATGAAACATAAGTTCTATGGTCAAGAAGGAGAACATTAGGAAGGCAATAAGATACTTCCTTTCAATAAACATAAACCAACACCAACATAATGAAACTTAACAATAAACATATATAAATAAATGATTAGAAAATTTTATAAAGAAACAAACTAAAACTTAAAATTAACCACTCTCAGAACAACCTATAAAGGTCACCTTACATGTAAATCACGAAAATAGAAAACGGTGCTCAAAAGAAAAAATCAAACTAGTGATATGCCACGGAAATTATGATCAGTTCAAGTTGGGGCTCCTCTAGCAAATACCAACAAACAGGGCACAACAATACCTTACACTCACAATATTTGGAGAATAAAGATACAGTGGAAGGAAAACTGTCGAGAAAAGAAATAGATAGAAGACCGAGAAGAAGAAATAGGTGTAGGAAGAAGATAGTTTTCAAGCTAAGAAGAAAAACCTCAGATTTAGATTCCTTTTCAACAACAACCACCACCATCCAGCAGTAAATCAGCCATATTTTATAGGAGGTCTTAATAGCTCACATAAATGTGCCACCCAACTAGCCAATAGAAACCAATCAATACAACCACTTTTTGAGACCATAAAACACTATTCTAGGAATCAGCATGGAGGAAAATGAACGGCCAGCAGCAGGGAAACCAAAGCCTACTTGGAAAACCAACAACCAACCAACATGGGAATTTGAATTCAGCATGGGCAACCAACATCAGGTAAATCTGAAATCAGCTTGGAAAACCAACAGCTGACAAACATGGGAAGAGATGGCCAAGCCCAACAAGAAAAAAACATCCCAAAGATTAAATACCCCCACCAAGGAGCAAGGAAATAAATTCAACATAAGTGGAAAGCCAATTGAGAGAAATTATCTAAAAACATCAAACCCAAGCATGATCATGGGTTGATTTTCATCATAAGACACATAAAAAAACATAGTCCAAAACTATATAGCATCTAAAACATAAGAAAATAAAATACAAAATATAAAATGATAATCCTTGATTGCATCAATTCTCCCCAAGTGGAAGAATCTCATCTCCTGATGAGAATACCTCAATAACATGCTGATAGATATCAGGACGACGAATCTATAATTCCTTTGCTTCAATCCAAGAGCAGTTATAGTCAAGGGATGTCCAATCTATTTAACCAGAAACCGTCTATACACTCCACGCTTTGTCTGGGCAGTTCGGATGTCCAAAACATCATTAATGCGATCATCTTTGGTATGAACTGGAATAGTAAAGGGCATAGTTTCTACGTCTACTGAATAAGTTGATTTTCCTTCATATATAGTAAGATAAGCAAGATTAAACAGTGGAAGTTCCAACAAAAAGGTGGAAGATCCAGCAGGTAAGCATTTATTCCCAATCTTCGTAGTATCCGGAAAGGACCAAGTTTCTTTCGACTTAGTTTGCCAAATGTACTAATGCGAAAGCGTTGTTGTTGAAAGTAAGTCATAACTAAATCTCCCCCATAAAAATAACATACTATCCGATGTTTGTCAGCAACTGTTTTGTATTTAGCAATTGCCATAATTTCTCTAGGACCTGATGTTGGACCGATTGAACATAATTAACAATTTCTATAGCTTCAACACTGATTCTACTAAGCATGAATATTGAAGTTTAGTCTAAGATGTGGGGAATAGGTTAGTCATAAATAATTTCAAACATACTCTCCGATGTTTGGTCTAAAGATGTGGGGAATAGGTTAAGGGAATTGTTATAAGCAAATTCGGCTTCGGGTAAAATCAAATCCCATTGAGAAAGTCTTTCACCATATGGACACCTAAGCAAATTTCCTAAACTTTAGTTTACTGCTTCAGTTTGTCCATCCGTTTGAGGATGATATGCATTGCTGAATTAGAGAGTAGTCCCTAATTTTGACTAAAGTGTTATCCAAAAATGACTAAAGAACCTAATATCCCTATCAAGGGTAAAAAGTTCTATATATGTCATGCAATCTTATAATTTTTTTTAAAAAATAAATCAACGACAAGAGATGCATCAGAGGTTTTCTTACATGGCATGAAATGTGTCATTTTGCTAAATCGGTCAACAACAACAAACACAATCAAACTTTTGGTTGTTAAAGCTAATCCCAAAATGAAGTTCATGGAGATATATTCCCAATATTTATTTGAAACTGGAAGTGGAGTGTATAGACCAGTGTTTTGAGTAGTTCTTTTGAATGATTGACAGGTTTTACATTGTTTTAAAAACTTCATTATATGTTTTCACGTGTGTGGCAAATAATATCGTTCTTCAACTAACTTTGTAGTCTTTCCTTGATTAAAATATCCTCCCAAACCTCCACCATGAAGTTCTTGGATGAATTTTTCACGTAAAGAGCTTTGGGTGATACAAAGTCTAGTTCCCTTAAATAGAAATCATTGTTGGATGATAAATTGAGCAAAAGGGTCAATTCCAGAAGTACAACATGATTCTCAAATAGTTTTAAAGTATGGGTTAGTGGCATAGCTATCTTTAAAAAAATCAAGGAAAATCACAGTTGGGTGGATAGTTACCAATAAATGGCTTCATCTGCTTAAGGCATCAGCAACTTTATTCAAAATTTCAGCTTTGTGTTTAAAATGAAATGTATATTCTTGTAAGAAAGATGTCCACTTAGCATGTCTTTAATTCAAATTTTTTTGAGATCCTAAGTATCGTAGTGCTTCATGAACAGAATTTAGCATAAATTCTCTTTGAAAAAGATAGTCTCCTAAATTTTAGGGCCTCGACAATCGCATAGAACTCAACATCGTAAGTTGAATATCGAGATCGGGTATCATTGAGTTTTTCGTTAAAGAAAGCAACAAGTCGACCCTTTCGAATAAGGACAGCTCCTATCGTTATATGGGATGCATCACAGCCTACTTCAAACATCTTGTCAAAATTAAGTAACCTACGAATAGGTGCTTGGCTCATTTTTGTTTTAATCAGATAAAAAACTTCTTCAACTAAAGGGGCCCACCTGAAAGTTCCCTTTTTAAGACGATCAGTGATGGGTGAAATCAAATTACTAAATTTTTTCTTGAATCATTGGTAAAAGAGACTATTTCATGAAATCTTCTAAGTTCACTAATAGTTTTTGGAGTCAGCTAGCTTTGAATTGCTTCAATTTTAATGGAATCCACTTTAATACCATGATCAGAGACTATATCAAAGAAAAGTCAAGCTATGAGTCATGAAAGTGTACTTTTTTAAGTTGATGTATAAGCTTTGTTCTCTTAATGTTTGAACGCCTTGTTTCACATGTTCAAGATGATCATTGGGACAAGTGTTATAAATCAGGATATAATCAAAGTAAACAAAACAAAATTTCCAATAAAGAGACGTAGGACATGATTCATGTTTCGCATAAATGTGCTAGAAGCATTTGATAGTCCAAAGGGCATGACTAGCCATTTGTAAAGTTCTTCCTTAGTTTTAAAAGCTGCTTTTTACTCATCACCGGGTCGTATTCCGATTTGGTCAAATCGACTTCTCAAGTCAATCTTCGAGAAAATTTGGGCACCACTAAGCATATCTAGCATATCGTCAAGTTTTGGGATTGAAAACCTATACTTGATGGTTATATTCTTTATAGCCCGACTGTCAACACACATTTTTCAAGTTCCATCTTTTTTAGGGGTAAGCAGTGTTGGGACAGCACATGGACTCATGCTTTCTCTGATTAATCTTTTAGTTATGAGTTTAGTTACTTGCTTGCGGAGTTCTTTATGTTCAGTAAGACTCATACGATAGTGAGGCGGGTGGGGTAAATTTGCTCCGTGTACAAGCTCAATATGATGTTGAATAACTTTTAGTGGAGGCAAGGAATCAAGTAGTTCTTCAGGAGTTATATCTTCATATTCGTTGATAAGAAGTTGAATTTCTTCAGGAATTTTTTTGTTTACTTCAATCTCTTTTCCTTCCAGAAGATAAATCACTTTGAGGATATAGGGTGACTCCTAGTTGTCTTGAGCCATGGTATAAGTGTTTTTCTCTCCATTGTGAATGATCTTATGGTCATATTGTCAAGGCTAACCTAGTAGAATATGACATACTTCGAATGTCATGATGTCACATAACACTTGGTCATTGTAAAATTTCCCAATTGAAAGGTTGACAAGGCATTGCTGATTAATTGGTACCTCTCCTCCTTCCTTAAACCATGATATTTTGTAAGGTTTGGCAAGAGGTTTTGGTTTTAATTTTAGTTTATCCACCATGCATTGCAATACAAAATTTTCAGAGCAACCATTATCAATCATGAGGGTACATAATTTTCCTTCTACAATTGAAAAACATTTCTTCTAAGCCATTTATCTCCAACATCTGATTTGGTGGTCAAGACCCTACAGATAACTAAATAATAATCTCCTTGGTCAAGTTCAACATCACTTGATTTTATCTCTTTCTCGTTTTCTTCTTCAAATTCATCTTCCTTTGAATTTTCATGGTTTTCCTCTTGTTCAATGTAGTTGGTTTTAGATGGGTTATTTTTCTACATGCTACTGAAAGATGACCATACAAGCCACATTTATAATATGGTCCAATTGGTTTTGCTCATATCACCCCTTTTCCTTTTTCATTTACTTGAGTTTCATTAGGCTTTGTTCATAGATTTGAATTTGAAGAAGTTGAACCAACGATTGTTTGTAAATTTTGAACTTTACTTCTAACAGATTGCCTAAGTTTGGTTGAATCAAATTTTTTATTGTTGTTTCTTTGATTGTTGTTTTTAAATTTTCAAAGCCATACGATAGGCCTTCTAGAATTTAATAACATGATGAAGATTTAATTGATCTTGGATTGACCACATTAATCCATTGATGTATTGTGTTATAGTCCACTCTTCAGTTTCATTTCAATCATTTCTGGATTATAGTTTTTAGAAATCTTCAATGCATTCATCTATGGATTGATTTCCTTGGCGAATGTTATTGTATTCTTGGAATAGAGTTCGGTAATGATCAGAAGGCAATAATTTTCCTAACAGTTTTTCTTTCATTCTTTCCCATGTTTGAATTTTCCCTTTCCCTTTCCTTATTCTGTTATTTTAAAGATTTTTCCACCAGGTTAATGCAGGACCTATCAGCTTTAAGCTAGCAAACCTAACTTTTTTCCTTATTGGAATTTCTTTCCATTAAAAATATTCATCCATCTCCATTCAAGGAATTGTTCAGGTTATAGTTTGTCTTCAAATTCACAAACATCAATTTTAATCCCATGATCTCATCGCCTATTTTTTTTATTTTGGATTCATGGTGCTTTATCTTCACTTTCATTGTTTTGAGCATGAGAGTTGTTTAGATTTAGGGTAGCCAGAGCATTAGCCATTATTTTCATTTGTTATTGTAGGTTAGTCATTTGTTGCATAATCATTCATTGTTAATCCACTCATTGATTATTTTGATTATTCTTTTTTTTTTTCCTTTTTTAAAAAAGAAAGAAAGACTCACACGACAATCTAGTCATTGATACAAAATTGATGAAACTTAAGTTCTATAACCAAGTAAGAGAACATTAGGAATGCAACAAGATATTTCCTTTCAATAAACATAAACCAACACCAAAAGAATGAAACTTAATAGTAAACATATATAAGTAATATACATATATAAGCAAGGCTGTGAAAACCGAACCGGACAACGAACCGAAAGAAGAAGAGGTTCAAGGTTCGACCGGTCAAACCGAGGTCGAACCGGATGATGTAATAAATAGTAATATTATTAAAAATTTATAACACTAATAGAAAATTACGAGAATCTAACCTCAAACAATATAATTCTAAGAATTTAAACTATATAATTTTAATAGATTATCTCTCAATATAATTAAATTAAATTGAAATGATGAATATATTATAATATAATTATAATTTATAAAACATATAATTTAATTATTATATTTATGAATATATAATAATTTAATTATAATTAATTTTTACATTTAATTATAATTATAGGTAGAATAATAACATCAATGTCTTCTTCTCCACATCAAGCCCTTACCAACATAGCAAGCAAATGTATTCTCTCTCAATCATTAATATAGTTAAAGTGGTATCTCTATTATTATCTTCAACTTTAAATAGAGATAAATTGTTGATTTTTATTTTTTTTTTAAGTTTAGTGGAATATTTGATCTTTTTGTGGTAGTGGATGAAGGTAGATCTCACCAAACTATGTAAATTTGTGTGTATTATATTTGAAATCCCTAGCGTGTCTATTACTTTGGCTTCATTTTATTTTTAATCATAGTTTTATTACTTTTTTTAACTATTGGTGTTAAAGCTTGGTCTAAAAAACCTTTCAAATTCAAGCATTGACAACAGGAAGATCATGTTGACCAGCTCTACCGAAAAAAAAAAAAAGATAGCAAAATCCTTCGTACCTGTCGTCGCCATCCCGAGCACGATCGAACGTCGCACGTCTTCACACGACTTGGCGTCATTAAAAGGAGGGGGAGGCAAAGCATTCAGGTCGGCTCCCTCTCATCGGCTCTCTCTTCTCAATCCCAACTCTCTCTCTCTCGATCTCTCTACCTCTCACGCGTTTCTTCTGCTCTTTAGTGCTGTTCGGCTTCGTTCTTCGACGACTTTCCATCTAGTCAGATCGGAGGTTCGACATTTTGATCGGAAGAAGGAATGGGAGCCGCAAGCTGTGAGGGTAACTTCTTCCTTTTCGCGTGTTTTCGCCGGCACGTTCGTGGCTAGTCGACTTCGCTCCCTTCGACGACTTCCCTCCCTGAACGGATCGGAAGTTGCGGCATTTTGATCAGAGCCAACAACGGGAGTCGCCCGCAGTGAAGGAAACTTTCTCCCTTTCATGCCTCCTTCGTGGCCGCGCAACGTCGCTCCTCCCACGACGTTCCTTTCTATTGGATCGAAGTTGCGACATTTTGAGCGGAGCAACAATGGGAGCTTGCCAGCGTGAAGGTAACTTGCTACCTTTCGTGAGCTTGTCCGGCCAAATCCCGTGAATCCGCCGCACCAAAGGATTTTAATTTTTTTTTAATTGTAATTATTTTAATTAGTTTTAATTAATTACAGTTATTATTTTTAATTAATTAAAATTATTATAATTAATTATATTTAGTTTTAATTAAATTATTATAATTAATTTTAATTAAAACTAATTTTAATTAATTATAATCTACAAAATTAATTATCATTAATTAATTCTACTTAATTATAATTTATTAAAAGTTAATTAATATCAATTAATTATAATTAATTATAGATTAATTATAATTAATGATTTTAATTAATTTTAATAAACTTTAATTAATCATATTAATTAATTAAAAATAATGTTTAATTAATTATAATTAATTAATATTAATTATAATTAATTCAAAAAAAAGAAAAGAGGAAAAAGAGAAAAATGCTTGCTCTCTCTTTGCCTAGATCCACGAGCCACCTCCGCCGGTCTTCAAAGTATAAATTTCTAACTTAAATCCCGCCCTCGACGTGCTTGATGCACTGGTGGACCTCTCATACGCGCTCTTGTAGCACGGTGAAGGGAAATCCAGTGCAACAAGTACGACGAGGCGGGTAAGCCCTATACACGCTCTTGTAGCGTGGTGGGGACAGTCCTCGACCTCGACATCGGCGCCAACGACTGCTACGCAAATGTATAATGTTCCAAATCCTATTCTCGACGTTTGCAGTGGACCGGAGAACCACCTATACGCGCTCTTGTAGCACGGTAGGAGGGAGCCCGGTGCGAAGCATACGGCGATGTGGGTAAGCCCTATACACGCTCTTGTAGCGTGGTGGGATGAAATTTGTACGTTCGCGGTGTCTAAGGACACCTATCATACACGCTCGAGTAGCGTGGTGAAAAGGCCCAGCTCCCCTATTTTCCCCCAAATGGGGGATATGCCGGGGTGCCGCCGAAATTTTCACTGAAATGTACAAATATTTGAACAATTTGAAGACCTTCTTGGGCAATAATATAGAAGACCTGTACACAAACAAAAAATACACAGAAATTGAACTAAATGAGCAGAGGACTTGTACGAAGAACAGAGGACTTGTGGACCTAAATCTGAACAAAATTCTAAATGATTTTTAAAGGTCAAAATCAAATGAAATAAAATCAGATTGGAATTAAATTCAAATCATTTGAATACAAGATTGCACTTGCAAAGATTCCAGAAGACTTTGAACAAGCACTTGAACTTGTTCTTGGAACTCCAACTGTGCAACATCAGGGGACCCGAACATAGAACTCAAACTCGAGTGAACTCAGACTTGAACTCAATTTGAAGACATGAATTAAACAAGATCACTTGAACTTATACTCTAAACTCAAGCTAAATCCAAGTTTGACATGAACAATAAGGAGCCTGAACTTTCAAGGACAACAGGGCAGACTCAAGCATGAGTGGAACTTTGAATTCTGATCCGATTGAATACATAAGACTGGGACTTTGGATGAACGAACCAATCAAAGTCTAAGTGCACAGTCGTCCAAGCTAACAACAAGTTGCAAGTGGGAAATGATTTCCTAATGCTCACGAAAGAAGAATGCAGTGAACTCCTACGACAATCCCTATAAATGCCTGTTGATTGAGATGGCAATACTGAAGACCAGCAATCAAAGACCTGTCCTCTACAAACAAGAACAATCAACAACCCACCTGAGATTGGTGAAAGGTGGGTGAGATGCAAGAGCAATGACTCTCCTACGAATACTTCTAAGAAGTCATAACGGATGCAACGGGTCCTTGTAAATAAATACAACCTGCTTGTGGATAACAACAGAGTGTATTGTAAGTACAATGAACCACTGTGGACACAAGTACGGATATCACCTACGATAACGGTGATTAAGATCTACAAGCACGTCGGATACAAGAATAACCCGATGTACGAAGGACCGTCCCCTGTAAACAAGTACAATTAGCAAAACCGCCTGAGATTGGTGAAAGGTGGATATGGTACTGATGTTAATGGGTCTTCTACAAATACCTTCAGGAGGTCGTAGTGGATACAATGATGCCTTGCAAATGAACACTTGTGGATAACAACAGTGGATATGTCGTAGGTACAACGAACCACTATGGGCACAAGTACAAGCATCACCTACGACAGTGGTGATCAAAGTGCTGTCAGTATACCAGGTACAAAGACAACCCGATGTACGAAAAAGAACACCCCCTGGCAGAAGAGAGAAGATGTTTGAACAAATTAGAACAAAAATTCCTGGTGTTCCAAAGTTTCTTCCTGGTCCCATCCTTAGGAAGAAAACAGTTCTGATGTCTACAAACACCGGAAATAACAAGTCCTCTACACCAAAGATCCTAAAAGGAGTTCTTTCCAGATCAGCGGTCATTGACCCCAAAATCCAGAAAATACCCTCCCCAATGATTGAGAAAGGGGAGTCAATGTTAAGATGAGGATAACCATGCCACCGGATCAATAACACTCGTATTAGCGAACATAAGGCGTGTATAAGCTCTCAAATGAAAAGTTGTTTGCATCCAAACGATAGTTATCTACACAACTACAAATATTTCAAAGTACCCCTGCACCTGCACCATAGTTTGTATACACAGGTACACAATGGGGTACGTCTAAATAAATATAAAAATCACACGCATGGGCCCCGGCGAGCGTGTTATTGGTACACACGTGACGCCTAGGGATGCTGCGCGGGTCGATAAGTGAATTCTAGCTCGAACATAATCCTTCTATACGGATCAATAGAAGTCAACAGGGTTTGAACCTTTAAACGAATACACGGTTATGGCGACCAGTGTATTTGTTTCAATACATTCATATTAGGCGTTCAAAGCCTACAATCAAAAGAATTCACTAAACAAATGCATGAAGCTTATGAAACCCGATCCTCCTAAGCAGATAAATAGGAGTAGACAGGGTTCGAACTCTCGGATAAATATGCAGTCATGAAGTTGACTGGAATATTTATTTTATACATTCATATTCGGCCTTCAAGGCTTTCAACAAAGAAAATTCATAAACAAATGCATAAAGCTTACGAGAAACCCGATCCTCGAACAATAGTTTGGTCGAGTTGACAGGGTTCAATCAACCAAAGAAAAATGACCCCAAACAACCCGATGATGACCGTGTTGAATGTTGATCTTAACCGGAGGGGTTAATTTCAGGCATTTTCAAATGCTTCCCAAAAGTTCACGCAAATTCTAAACTCCAGAAAATCCCAAAATTTCCAAGATATTTAAATTGAAATAAATCCATCAATGCTTAAAGTAAAATCCATCCGCACTCCGCAATAGTTTGTCGGGATGGATAAATTAAAAACTACTTTAGCTCACAAAGAGCCAAATGCCTAGTCGAAAATATCACTATGATTCATTCCCAAACCAATCTCCTACTAGTAAGGACGTGGTACGTATCCTCTAATCGGCGATTTTGCCGCTAAATGGCACCGCAGGATAAACGGTTATGACCCGAGGCCCTCTGAACCGAGTGATTTTGCCGCCAAATGGCACCACGAAATATTGGTTATGGCCAAAGCCAATACGTTCCTTATTGGCATCAAATTCTTGATATATGAATCAATAGGATATGATTGATAGGGCACAAAGCTCTCTGCAAGCTAAGGTGGATTCAAATTGTCCCCTTAGGCAAATATCCAATCCAGGTCTACAAGGTCCCCTTGGACGAAGCAACCCATGGCTGCCGACAAGGATCCTTCTGTCAGGTTGAGTCGACTACCTCATCTGACTAAGTAGAACAGGGACCACGATGGCCCGGGACGACGGAACCATGGAATCTTAATCGGGCCCATCATCCATTCCCACACCATCCACTTTAAGTGAAAGATGGTGAAATTTATATTTTAAATATTAATCTTTCCAAATATACAAACTTCCCAAATTCACAAATCCAAATCCAGTTCTCAAATTTCATATCCATGCTGCTACTATATGCCAGATAACACGTATTCTATACGTATCTGATTGACGCCTAGCCTTAATCGAAAGTTCTCTCTCGTGATCGGGAGGGTAATTAACTATAGGGGCTTGCGCTTATAGGAAACCAGAACTCAGATCATAAAGTCCTCTCAAAATGAGGGCGAAATCTCTGGGTAGTGTCTTATCTAAAAACCCATCTGCCTTCCAAAATTTACCCCGGAACTTAGTTCGTTAAAACTCCCTCGCTCAAGCAAAAGCAAATAATCAATCAGCGCGGCGGGGAGGCCGGGGCCGAATTTTCGGAGCCCACACACATCATGAAGGAGTATGAGATAGTTGGCTTTTAGCTCTTTATATAGTTCCTTTTTTTCTAACAAAACTTATTTCATGAGATGGCATTCATATATTATAGCATTAAAAATCTCATTAATTAATAAAAATTTTATTTTTAAAAAATGTAATAAATTAAAATATATTTTTTATATTTTATTTAACATAAAAAAAAATTTAAAACCGGCCGATTCTTTCGAACTGGACCGGTTCGCTGGTTCACCGGTTGAACCGCCGGTTCAGTCCGATTTAGGGCAATTCTCTGCGAAGCCGGTTTTTTGAACTGGACTAGATCAGACAACTGGCCGGTTCACAGTTGAACCGGCTAGTCCGGTCCGATTTTTAAAACCGTGTATATAGGAAAATGATTAAAAAAATTTTGTAGAGAAACAAACTAAAACTTAAAAATAACTACCCTCAAAATAACCTAGAAATGTCACCTCATATGCAAATCACGAAAATAAAGAATGGCGCTCAAAAGAAAAAAAAAACAAACCAATGGTTTGCTACAGATTTAATGATCCAGCTCAAGTCGGGGCTCCTCTGGCAAATATCAACAAACGGGACACAAAAACACCTTACACTCACAATATTTGGAGAAGAAAGATACAAGTTGAAGGGAAACTATAGAGAGCAGATATAGATAGAAGACCGAGAAAAAGAAATAGTTGTAGGAAGAAGATAGATCTCAAGCTAGGAAGAAAACTCTCAGGTTTCGATTCGTTTTCACCAAAAATCACCACCATCCAGCAGCAAATCAACCAAATAGCCCACATAAATGTGCCACCGAACTAGCCAATATAAGCCAATCAATACAACCACTTTTTGATATATATATATATATATATATATATATTTATAGTCCAAAATTACATTGCATCCAAAATATAAGAAAGTAAAATACAAAATATAAGATAATAATCCTTGATTGCATCAAAAACTCATAAGACAAATTTGGCAACAGCTTTACGACACATAGAATGATGTTGGAATACAACATCAAGCCTTCATCCCATTATGAGGGGTCGGCTACATGAATCCTTCGAAATGGAACATAAAATTAGATGATAGTCAGAGGATAATAAGAGGCACTAGCAACAAACTAATGTGATTAAGGGAAGTGTTGATCATATCACTGACACAAATAAGAAACTACAGCATTTATTTGTGTTTTTATTCACAACCAAATCCAAAACAAGAGTATATAGCATGACTAACAATTATAATGCTAAAATTTCACAAGTATCTCTTAATCTACTAAATCTAGAGAAGATGAACATAGAAAATTTCTTTATGTTAATGAATATACAATGGAAAACTAGCATCTGAAAATGCACATTTATGTGCCTTTACATATCATATAAGTAATACCATATAAACAAGAGCATCCAGCTGCATTGAAAGTATCACTATATATGGAGAAAAAAAACTAAGGAAATTGAACAGGTTATAAATTAAGCATAACATCATGCCAAACAATAGAGCGTGCTGCCACAGTTATGAGCACTGGTCAGGGAAAAAATTTCATGAATGATAATATTTCTGGTTGCACGGTCAGTATGAGTGAGGAAAAGCATTAAGAGAAGCATATCATGAATGCAAAAACAATAAAATTTTAAGAACAATTATAACAATTCATAGCAAATTATTTTTACCTCGCAAAGCATCCAATGCTACTGCAGCCTGGCTAGGTCTAGTAAAATCAACGAAGCACAGCACAAATGCATCTCGTCCAGGCTAAAGGAAAGGTGGTTTTATAAATAAGGGGAAAAAACAGAAAATAGGACACTTGTTCAAAGCAAAATGTATACTCACTTGTCTGGAATCCTTGGTCACAAGTCTCACCTCCTGGAAACCTACAAAAGGGCGAAAGATATCTTTGGAAAAAGTAAAGGAACTGCATCAAAAGTGATAAATGACGAACAGTAACAAGCATATGAAGTAATGGGAAATAATCAAATGATGTGATAGAAAGATTCAAGGATACGAGACACTTCTCTGCGTGTACAGTCAGCGGGGAGACCTTCCACAAACAAAGTGTTTGATGCTTCTGGAGGAAGAGGTGCTTCTATCCTCCCACTACTGTATCCAATTACCCGGCTATCCATCCCTGCATGACCTGGCACACGTGGATCATCAACTGGACGGCCACTTACTCCTCCACCAATGGACCTTCCAGCATCAGCAGCAACATAAGAAGACAACTGAAAGAGTCAAAATGATCTCAGTAGGTTCTAGGTTATAAAGAAAATTTCAACCGAGTACAGGACAAACAATGAGAATACCCCATTCCGTAAATAGGGATCATAAGATGAATTTATGGGCCCTGCATCCCTAATGATACCAAGAGCTGTCCTATCTTCATTCCGAGGATGGTAACCAAGCATCTCTGGAGCACCCGGCATATCTTCAAAAAATAGGTTTAATACATGGGTAAGTCTACATTTTTGCAAAAAAGCAAACGTAAGAAACATCAAACAAAGAGATGGACACAAAATTCCAACATTTACAAAGCAAGTTGAAGTTTTATTGATAATTAAACAGGTCATAAAAACTATAACAAAAGTATCCTTTTTGCCTCCTGTTTTGTACATTTTCAAAAACAAAGAATAACACGAAATGTTGAAGGAATTTTGATAAAAACAAAATTTATACACTAAATTAGAATTATAAACATAACACATGTAATCAAATGATTTACTAAAAATCAAAGATATATGGGAAGAATTTAAAGTTACAGACCTACGATTAACATTGAGAAGGCTTTCTGCATAAATAAGAACGTTTCTTGACTGCTGTAAACATATTTCAGGGTTTACTTTAAGGAATCTTAAAACAAAATAAAAAAGCTGTCAGTGTCACTATTTCATAAATATTAATCAAATATTTGAAGAAAGTTGTGCTGCGTACTAGTCAAAGAACTTGCTTTCATGGGCACAAATTTCCTTCAGATCGAAAAGAAATCTTCGGATAGGTTTGTACCATTGTAACCAATCATTCCAAAAAACAATTAATAAAAGAAATTGAATATTTAGCACATCCCTCTACAATTCCACCTGCACACTTAGCCTATTTACATAAAATCATATGCAGACTGTGGATCAAAGCAATAAGAGCTGAATAAGGCGAGGATAGCTTGACATAGTAGATATCAATTGCTGTACATAGTAAATATCAGTCGCATGCAAATCACTCCACATTTGTATGGTAGCAGATTAAGGTGATAAATCTTTCTAGCGGTAAAAACAAATGGGTATACAATACAGCTAGAAATAGACTTATGAGAGTGAGTAGCACTAGGTTCATAAGCACATCATGTCCAAGATAACTCATCATTATTAGAACACTACACACGACTACAGATGCAAGCCTCCATAGCTAACACCATCCATGAAGAGAAAAGAAGAATAGGGGCGGTGGGAGAGATGGCAATCAAAATCTTGTATTTCTAGGTCTTAAAAGGTTTAGGGAACATCAAATAAAATTCTCATTTAAATCTAATGAAGAAAAGTCAATTCTATTATTTTCTAACAATTTTTTTTTTAGGTTGCCCCCTATCTTTTTTGACATAAGCCAAATCTAAAACATTTACTTTCCTCACCGGGTCATCGGAAGGCGGTTGTTTTATGTGACCAAATGTTAGACCGGTCCTTAGTGGATCGGTCCTATAGGCCCCTTCTATGGGGCCGATTTGGGCTTACAGCAAGAAGGGGGCGGCGGCAAAGGAGAGAGAGAAGGGTGAGGTCCATTTGATATTCAAATTCATATTTGGAGACAAAGGAAGGGGCGGCATGGGCTTTTTGATCTTTTGGCTCTATTATTTAATTGCATGCCTCAATGTTTAAAATTGCGTATTCAGGTATTGAGGCGTTTTTCATTCGTGAGGCGAGGCGTAAGCCTCAAGACGTTTTGAGGCGTAAGCCTCAAGACGTTTTGAGGCGTAAGCCTCAAGACGTTTTGAGGCGTAAGCCTCAAGACGTTTTGAGGCGTAAGCCTCAAAATCAAAAGATTGCATAAATATAAAATGATAAATTTTTTATATACTAATGAAAAAAGCATAAGATATGAAGTGAAATCAAAATATCTCAATAATAAGACAACATGAAATATAGCTCAAGTCAAAATTCTATCTTTCTGAAATCGCACTATTCTTTTCATTAACACATAATTCCAATTTCCAAAAATAAATAGCAATGACATATCACATAAGAACTCATAAGTCATCAGCACTGTCATCACTAAGGGTTCTTCAATTGAATCATTATTATGGTGAACTACTCTCTCCCCTTCCTCCTCTCCTATAGAGTCCAATGTCGGACATTTACTTCAAGATTTATGTAAGTTTTAATATATATAACGTGAGGTGTAAGCCTCATGACAGTGAGGCGAGGCGGGCCTCAATGCGGGCCTTAACCAAGTTGAGGCGCAAGCCTCATAAAAAAAACTCGAGGCGTAAACATCGAGGCGTTTTTTACTGGAATTGCGCAAAGGCGAGCCTCATATTGCGCAATTTTAAACCATGACATGCCTTAAGTATGATGAAAATTAGAGTTAGGGTTATGTTTTGATTATTTTGTTCTTGTGGAGGTTTTCTTCTTGGTGTCTTGGGCCTTAAGTTTGGGCTAAGGATTGGGAGAGAACGATCCTCATGTCAAATCGAGGATCAATTATATCTTGTTGCTCTTTGTTCCATGATTTCTTCTATAAAATTACTGTTTTTGGTGTGATTTCCCATCAGATTTTGTGAGTTCATCCGCTGATTTCGTCTCTCTTGATAGGAATACTTAAGATCTACAAGTATTTCCTATCAAATTGGAATCAAAGCAAGTCTTGGGACCGTTAGTGGGATGTTTCTTGCAAATTTCAGTGGTTGTTTTTGGGGCCAACGACAAAGGAAGTTGCTATTTTTGTGATCCAAATCCAGGTTTTTGAATCTACAAAAATCTGAGTAATGGCGGCCAAGAAAGTGGATGCGCTCGAGGAAAGTCATGAAGGGGAGATGAACCAAATCAAGTCAATGATAGAGGAAATAATTTCCTTCATGGAAGGTCAAGTAGCTGACCTGCGGTACATGATGAAGAAGATGTTAGAGTTCCAAACGCAAACGGAAGCTTCCGAGGCGAGAGGGCCAAAAGGAAATAATACAAATTTTGAAATTCGTAGGGAAGAAGATGAGGTGGAGATCGTAAGGGGGAAAAGAGAAGACCCCATCTGGAGCCTTTCCAGAGAGAGGATAGAGGAGGTAGGTATGGGGAAAGGTATGGGTATGGGCGGCAGGAGTAAAGGGATTTTGATTGGGAATGTAAGGAGGGATATTATGGCTATCGAGGTGCTGATTTTGAAGTAAGGAGAGAGGAACCCGATGGAGGCTTTAGTTATGATAGAACAAGGTAGGACTGAGAGACTTTGGGAGGGCCAAGAACTTGGGAAAGAGGAAGCTATGGAGGAATAAGAGGAAATGGGGGGGATCAGAAGGCGAGGAAGCTGAAGATGTCCATTTTTGAAGGGGAGGACACACATGGATGGATTTACAAGATGGAGAGGTACTTCGCCGTCAAAGTGCTAACATAGGAAGAGAAACTGACAGCAGCATGCTTATGTTTGGAGGGGAAAGCGCTGTCATGGTACCAGTGGAGAGACTAGAGGAGACCCATCCAAAGCTGGAGAGAATTCAAGGATTGTTTATTAGAACGCGTTTCCAAACCGACAAGGGAGGAGACTTCTATGAGCAATTTTTTTTCTTTGGGGCGGGATGGATCGGTGGCTAACTACCGTGAGCGGTTTGAGCACCTGGCCAGTGGGGTGGAACGATTATTAGAGACTGTATTGGAGGGGAACTTTATGCAAGGGATCAAATCAGAGATTAGAGCTGCTCTGAAGGTATTGAGACGTCGTGATTTGGGAGAGGCCATGGAGTTGGCACAGTTGGTGGAAAATCAGAGATATCATGAGAGGGGAGCCAGGATCAATCACTAAGGAGGCTCTTATAGGACGACGACCACCCTTTTAGCACCCAAGGGCTCAGCAGCAAAGGGATTTCGTGAGACCACTAAGGAGAGGCTAGTAAGAGGAAGAAATGGGGAAAATTTCAAAAGACTAACAGAGAAAGAGATGCAGGAAAAGAGGGCAAAGGGGTTATGTTTGAAATGTGATGAGAAGTAAACCCCATGGCATAGGTGTAGGAACCAAACTCTTCAGGTTCTCACCATCTATGATGACAAGGAAATTGAGGGAGGTGAAGTAGAGGAATAGTAAGAGGGAGAAATGGATGAGAAGCTGCATTTGGATTTGGAAGAGGTTTCCTTAAACTCTGTGGTATGATTCACTATGAATCATATCATGAAGGTGAGGGGGAAAATAGAGGACATGGAGGTAGTGGTATTGATCGACAGTGGGGCTACCCACAATTTCATTTCTAATAAGATCATCGACCAACTGGGAGTGAAATTGGTAAGATACTGACTATTATGAGGTGATGATGGGTACGGGGCAGGTGAAAAAAGGCCAAGAGTATTTGTAGAGGATTGGTGTTGACCATACAAGGGATTCAGGAGAGGGAGGATTTTCTCCCATTGGAGTTAGGCAGTACCGATATTATCCTGGGGATGAAGTGGTTGCAGACTTTGGGGGACACCAATGTCAACTAGGGAGCACTCACAATGGAGTTTAGGGTGGATGGGAGGAAGGTGGTGATAAGGGGTGATGTAGGGCTATCCAAAACCATGGTGTCTCTCAAAACCATGATGAGTATACAAGAGGTGGGTGAAGGCTTTCTAGTAGAGCTGCACATATTGGAGGAGAGGACATACCCCTCTCAGTACATCCATTGATCCAGCAATTCCAAGAAGTTTTTCAGCCACCGTAGAGATTGTCACCACCCAAGGAGCAGGAGCACGCTATCACCTTGAGGGAAGGTGTGATACCCATCAGCGTCTTTCAGAATGATGAGATTGAGAAGTTGATAAGAGAGATGCTGGAGGCAGGGATTATCAAACACAGTGTTTTTTTTCCTTCTCTAGTCCAATCCTACTGGTGTAGAATTGGAGATTTTGTGTGGACTACATGTCGGTTAACAAGGAAACTGTGACAGACAAGTTTTCCATACCAGTGATTGATGAGTTGTTGGATGAGCTAAGTGGGACAGTGATCTTCACCAAGATAGATCTGAAGTCAGGATATCATCAAATCAGAATGAAGGAAGATGTGTCACAAACTGGTTTCAAAAACCATGAGGGGCATTATGAGTTCTTATTTATGCCTTTTAGCCTTACCAATGCCCAGCCACTTTCCAATCACTCATGAATAAAGTCTTCAAACCCTATCTCAGGTAATTTGTCTTGCTATTCTTTGATTATATCTTAATTTATAGCAGAACAGAAGAGGAGCACTAGAGGCATTTGAGGACGGTGTTAGAGGTGTTGCAGAAGCACCAGTTGAGAGCCAACATAAAGAAATGTTGTTTTTCACATATCAATGTAGAGTACTTGAGCCACATTGTATCCAAAGAAGGGGTGGCAGCAAATCAGTCAAAAATTAAGGCTATGTTGAGGTGGCTACCACTTAAGAATCTGAAGGAGTTGAGGGAATTCTTAGGACTAATAGGATACTACAGTAGGTTCGTGAAGGGATGCAGCACCATAGCATGGCCAATCACAGAACAGTTGAAGGACGGATTCCTATGGGGGGAGGCAGCTACAGCAGCTTTTGAGAGCTTGAAGAAGGCTATGACTATGGTATCGATCTTAGATTTGTCAGACTTCTTTAGGTCTTCATAGTGGAGACAGATGCCTTATGATATGAATTGGGTGCAATGCTCATGCAGAGTCATCAGCCTAATGCCTATTTCAACAAGGAGTTGACAATTAGAGCCAGCTAAAATCAGCCAATGAGCGGGAGTTGATGGCCATCTTCTTAGCCATCCAAAAGTGGCGGCCCTACTTACTGGGTAAGCACTTCATTGTCAAAACAGACCAGAAAAGCTTGAAGTACTTGTTGGAGCAACGGATGGTGATAGAGGAGCATCAGAGGTGGCTATCCAAATTGCTGAGGTATGATTTTAAAATCTAGTACAGGCCATGAGTGGAGAACAAGGCGACAGATACCTTGTCCAGATGCATGGAGAGTTGCATGTGATGGCAATGTCGACCCCATCGATGTTAGATTAGGAGGCCATCAAGGAGAAGAGTGCTAGGGATGAGAAGTTGGAAAAGATCAGGGCCTACTCACTGAGGGAAGGGAATGGGAGTAGCCACCCGGGGTACTCCTTGGGGGGGAGAGACTTCTGTACTAGAGAAGGTTTGTGATGCCCAGGACGTCGGTCCACATTCCACACTTACTTCAGAAGTTCCATGGGAGCGCTATTGGGGGTCACTTAGGAGTGCAGAAGACCTACAGGAGGCTAGTTTCAAAGCTGTACTAGAAGGGGATGCATAAAAAAGTGGAGGAGATGATAGCCAAATGCAAGGTCTGTCAGAGGAACAAGTATTTAGGCATATCGCTGGGAGGACTACTACAGCCGTTGGCTTTACCAGGTCGGGTATGGGAGGAGGTATTTATGGACTTCATAGAGGAGCTACCCAGTTCAGAAGGTGTCCCTGCGATCTTGGTAGTGGTGGACAAATTGAGTAAGTATGTTCATTTCATTCTCATACGACATCCATACACTGCAGTGAAGTGCTATCAGCTTTCATCAAAGAGGTAATCAGACTATATGTAATACCAGAGGCGATAGTATTCGATAGGGACAAGGTGTTCCTCAATCATTTTTAGAGAGAGTTGTTCAGATTACATGAGACAATTTTGAAAAGGAGTATCGCCTATCACCTACAGATGGATGGTCAAACAAAAGTGGTCAACATAAGCTTAGAGACTTACCTCAGCTTTGTATCGAAGACATCCAAATTATGGGTCAGGTGGTTAGCATGGACTGAGTATTTATACAACACATCTTATCACTTTGCTTCTCAAATAACACCATTCAAGGTGTTGTACGGAAAGGACTCGGCTCACTTAGTTTACTTTGGCTATAACAGCACTCCAGTTTCTTCAGTGGAGGAGTATTTGGGGGAGAGGGGCAGGGTGTTGTAAGAATTAAAGAGGCATCTACTGAGAGCTCAACATATTATAAAGAAACAGGAAGATGGGCATAGGAAGAACATCAAATTTGAGGAAGGAGAGGGGATGTTCTTGAAGTTCCGACCTTACAGACAAAAGACTGTCGCCAATAGGAGAAACGAGAAGCTTGCCCCAAGATGCTTTGGGCTTATGAGGTTTTGGACATGATTGGAACTATGGCATATCGATTGAAGCTACCACCAACGGCAACTATTCACCCAATGTTCCATGTATCTCAGTTGAGAAGGGCAATTGGAGATTATACAGCCAGCTCTGAGTTACCTAGGATGCTCACTGATGATTTGGAGGTGATTTTGGAACCCTTGAAATTGATGGGAATTCGCCTGAGAGAAGATGGAGCAAAGGTAGTACTGATCAAGTGGAAGAGCCCCCCGGACTACGACGCCATATGGAAATCATATGAGAGGGTGAAACATCAGTTTCTAAGTTTTCACCTTGAGGACAAGGTGATTCTTTGGGAGGGCGGTAGTGTTAAGCCGATCCTTGGTGGACCAGTCCAGCCGGTCCCTTCTATGGCGTCAGTTCGGGTTTCCAGCAGGAAGGGAGCGGCAGTAAAGGAGAGAGAGAGAGAGAAGGGTGGGGTCCATTTGATATTCAAATTTAAATTTGGGGCCAAAGTAGGGGACGACATGGGCTTTTTGGTCTTTTGGCTCTATTGTTTAATTGCATTCCTTAAGTATGATGAAAATTAGGGTTAGGGTTATGTTTTGATTATTTCGTTCTTGGGGAGGTTTTCTTCTTGGTGTCTTGGGCCTTATTTAGACTACGGATTTGGAGAGAACGATCTTCCTCTCGAATAGAAGATCAATTGTATCTTGTTGCTCTTTGTTCCATGATTTCTTCAAAAAAACTACTGTTTTTGGTGTGATTTCCCATCAAATGTAATGAGTTTATCATCTCTCTTGATAGGAATACTTGAGATCTACAAGTATTTTCTATCACCAAACCATCTATGGAGATTCTCTCTAGTCTTATCTTTCACTGAAGCTACTCCAACCTTTTCACAAATATGCTCATTTCATTTCCTGTCTCTAAAAGTAAAACAGCTCATCCACTTGAGCATCCTCATCTCTGCAATACTAAACACTATGCTTCTCTTAAAATATTCTTTAATTCCAAAAAAAAAATAATTGTGACCACTTTAACTTAAAAAGAGAGAATAATATGTATTTGCTTAAATTTGGTCTTGTAGTATAAAACTTTGAAACCTTTTATCAATATTTTTAGAGGGTTTGATATCACTAGCAAGTTATGGAAGTAAATCTAGAAACGGCGTGTTCCCTCTCAAAATGCAACATACAACAATTTTCATCTTTTTTCTTCCACGACTAACACCCAGCAACTTCCATCTATTCCCTCGAAAATATAACAATTAGGGAAATTTTCACTATATTATGTAAGAATTGTAGCATGCGGGTAATGCCTTCTTATTGTAGCCTATGATGCATCGACACTTCTTCTAAGAGAGGCGTGCAGTGTCCAGCATGTATCCGACACAACATGCGTCCAACACTTTGATACTTGTCGGGCACACCGAAAATGAGTCCGATTAAAAAAATATTAAATACAAATTGGGCACGTATGTCCGACACACATGTATTAAATATTTTATAATTTTAAAATATAAATAATTGCATTTAAATTTTTTATTTGTTTAAAATAAAAAATTTAAATTTCTTATTTCTTTTCCACAACGTCAAATCAAACGTTCGCGCTCAATACCCCATTCATGAAATATTATTATTTTTATTTCACTTTGGTGTGTTGCAACTTTAGTTTTCTAACAATGCCCGATGCCATATCAACGTCAACATCTATCGTTGTTACAACATCGGCAATTCAAAACCATTTCCACATCAAAGTCTGACAATGTCTTGACAATGATGCTTGATAATAGAAATTTCTACACCCACAACTTAACAACTCATCTTTGTTTGACATCTTAACATCGACGACCAACACCCTCTCAATATCAATGATAGACGCCCTCTTGACATTGACGTCTGATACTTACTGCATAACATCGATGCCCACTCTCAACAGCATTGTTGTCTCCTCTCTCGATGCTTGATATACGGCATCGACGTTCGACTCTCGACATCCTAATATTAATCATTTTAAGTACACATTCTAGTAAAATGACTTATTATTTATAAATTATTTTTAATATTATACTTATTCAATTTTTAAATATTTTTAAAATATAAAAATTATAATATTGTGTCCAACCCATGTCCGTGTCCTCTATTTTCAATAATTGACGTGTCCCGTATCCGTGTCATGTCGTATCCGTGTCATTGTGTCAGTGTCTAAGCATCATAGATTACATCTCTTTCTAACATGATATTTGTAATTTACAAAAGAATTGAGACCTATTTTTGGCAAGGAAATTTTGATAACTTGTTAAAATCCAAATCCAAGTATGAAAATTAGAATTTGTTGTATTTTGGCAGCTCCAATGGATTATGCAAAGTTATTGTATTAGAATCATGGGCCCTTGAAGCATTTAAATTATAATTAATAAAATATCAAAATTTCTCATTTCTTGTGTGTTCATTTATTTGAATAAGTAATTTCCCAGCCCTTTTGCAAGTTTTGATGACTAATTTCGACAACAACTCTACTTATGCTGGCATGAGTCATATAACTTAATTTGAACATTTTTTATCTTTATTATTGTTATTAATTTGTATAATGATTATGCACATACGTGATTGAAGTTTTATCCAGTGAGACATCAAATACTATTGCAACGTTATTTCTTGATTGCTGCTAAAATTTTATATTTGTTCACAAACTTTTCTTATCAAATTTCAGATTTTGATGGCTCTTAAATTTTTTTTTGGAATGAAAAAAAAATTATTTATCTTCATTAGAACAAATTTTGTTAAAGTTATTAACAACCTAGGATAATATTATTGTATGTCATTATGCACATAATCCTAAATTAGATTAGTAAACCCTGGACTTCAACCATTCTACACTAAATTGGAATCAAAGGCTATGGTTGCATCATCATGTTAACTAAAAGAATATTAGAAAAACATAAAATGCAACATAAACAAAATCGAGAAAGCCATGATTCTAAATGAGCATTATATAATTATCACGAGAATCTAAATTACGTTCCTACAAGTGAGGGTAGTATTTAACACCGTCGTTGTCAGGTCCCAAGTCCTGGATAAGAAAAGTGGAGGGTTGCGTTAAGTAGTCGACAGCCAGTGTAAAACTTGTCAAATAATAATGACATGAATCCTTTAAGAAATTGTGTTAATGCTAGAGTGTCACCTGGAAGCGACGTGTTGTATGGCCTGAATACAATGAAAAGTATGCAAGGGCCGATGCACCGGCGCCCGGGTGAATGTCAAATAGGAAAGGGTTCCCACATCAAGGACGGATGTGGGCAAAGAAGCTAGCCCATGAAACTAAAATTAGGATAGGAACTTGAAATATTAGTTCCCTTACAGGAAAATTAATAGAATTAATAGATATTATGCATTCAGGAAACTAAATGGGTTGGAGAGAAGGCTAAGGAGATTGGTAGTTTAGGTTTTAAACTTTGGTATTCGGGTAGGAGTCGTACTAGAAATGGTGTATGTGTGATTATAGATAAGAGTTTGAAGGATAATGTTATAAAAATTAATAAAATTTGAGATAGAATTATAGCTTTAAATATTGTTGTTGATGCTAAAATTGCTAATATTATAAGTGCTTATGCTCCTAAAGTAGGTTTGGATATGAGTTCAAAATTAAATTTTTGAAATGAATTAGAATAATTAATACAAAAGATACCTCTTGAAGTAAGGATTTTTTTTTTAGAATATTTAAATGGACATGTTGGTAGAGATGTAGATTTTAAAAACATTAATTGTGGTCATGGGTTTGAAACGACAAATGAATGTGGAAACACCATATTAGTTTTTTTGTTTAGCTTATGATTTTTTAATTGCTAATGCATTGTTTAAGAAAATGAATGAGCATCTCATCACTTATAAAAATGGATATAATACAATTCAAATTGACTGCTTCCTCATAAGAAAATTAGATTGTTTAGATTACAAATATTATAAAATTATTTCGAGTGAAAATTTATGTACCCAACATCGATTATTAGTTTTTGACATTAAGATAAAGGGCCAGAAAATAAAAAATAAAGTAAAAATATATTTTAGGATTAAATGGGGGCATTTAAAGAATATTAACAAAAATATTTTTGAGAATAAGATTTTAGATCTTAAGATTTTGTTTGTGCATGAGAATGCTAATGCTATATGGGAAAAAGTGACTAGTGATATTAAGAATATTGCAAAAGATGTGCTTGGAGTTTTAAAGAAAAAAGCTCCTAATAGTGAAAATAGTTGGTGGTAGAATACAATTGTACAATATAAGATTAAAAATAAGAAAATTTGTTATAAAAATTGGTTTAATTGTAAAAACTCTGATAATTAGGAAAGATATAAAGAGGAACGAATGGAATCTAAGAAATCAATATGCGATGCAAAGACCTTAGCTTTTACTGATTAATATAATATATTAGATACTAAGGAGAGATAAAGATATATGTATAAGTTAGCCAAACAAAGATATATGAGTATTATGGATTTAGTTCAAGTGAAGTGTATTAAGGATGAAGATCAAAAAGTACTTTTCTTAGAAAATAATATTTAATAAAGGTGTATGAGATATTTTGCTAAATTTTTTAATAAAGAATGTGAAAATACAATTGACTGTAGTGACCTAAGCACCCTAATGAAAAATAAAGATTTTTATTTTTATCAACGTATTAGTAAAATCTATGTTAGAGAGGCTTTAAAGAAAATGAAGTGTGGAAAAACTGTTGGATCTGATGATATTCTAATAGAGGTGTGGAAATGCTTAGGTGATGAAGGAATTTTTTGGCTTACTAAACTTTTTAATACTGTTTTGAAGACTAAAAAGATGTCAAATGAGTGGAGAATAAGTGTGTTAATTCCTATTTTTAAGAATAAAGGTGATGCATAAGATTGTGCGAATTATAGAGGAATTAAGTTAAAGTATCATACTTTAAAACTATGGGAGCGAGTTATGGAGCATAGGTTGCGGCGTGATACTAATATTTCTCAAAATCAATTTGGATTCATGTCGGGTAGGTCAACTATGGAAGCCATAAATTTATTAAGAGGTTTGATGAAGAAATATGGAAAAAATAAAGAGGATCTACATATGATATTTATTGATTTAGAAAAAGCATATGATAAAGTTCCAAGAGAAGTGCTATGGAGAGTTCTGGAAAAGAAAGGAGTTAATAATGCTTATATTCAAATCATTAAAAATATGTATGCAGGAGCTATTACTTGTGTTCAAACACAAGGTGGTTTGACTAAGTATTTCCCTATTTTGGTTGGGTTACATCAAGGATCAGCTTTAAGCCTAAATCTTTTTGCTTTAGTCATGAATGTTCTCACTAGACATTTGCAAGAGGATGTACCTTGGTGTATACTTTTTGCTGATGATATTCTTCTTGTTGATAAGACTAGAGAGGGAGTTGAATGTAAACATGAATTATGGAGGTCAACCTTAGAGTCTAAAGGTTTTCGCTTGAGTAGATCTAAAATGGAATATATGGAGTGTAATTTTAGTAGTAATAGACCTAGTGAGGGGATTGTGACTTTAGGCGATCAAGTCATTAACAAGAGTACATGTTTTAGATATCTTAGATCTATTGTTCAGAGTGATAGTGAAATAAATGGGGATATTATCAGCAGAATTCAAGTTGGATGGTTGAAGTGGAGGAATGCATCGAGTTTGTTGTGTGATAAAAAAGTGCACCTCAAACTTAAGGGAAAATTCTATAAGATGGTGGTGAGGCCTACAATGCTTTATGGTGCCGAATGTTGGCCATTAAAAGAGAAGCATAATACTAAGTTGAGAAGCATAATACTAAGTTAAGTGTGTCAAAGATGAAGATGCTTAGGTGGATGAGTTGCTTTACCCTTAAAGATAGGATACGAAATGAGCATATACGTGAAAATGTTGGAGTAGCTCTAATAGAAGATAAGATTAGAGAGAGTCGCCTTAGATGGTTTGATCACATAAAACAGCGGCCTTACGATGACCCGATTAAGAAAGTATAGGTATTAGATTTGACTTATGTTAAGAAAAGTAGAGGCAGACCTAAAATACTTGGTTTGAAAATATTAGAAATGATCTTTCTTTATTAGATTTAAACTAGAATTTGACATTTAATAGGACACAATGGAGAAAAAGGATTCATGTAGCCGACCCTACGTAGTGGGATAAAGGCTTGATGTTATTGTTGTTGTTGTTGCTGTAAGTGAATTAAAAGCTATATGTATTCGTCTAAAACAGTAATTTAAAAGAACAATGTCATTCAAAGAATATAGAGAACAATTGAATAATCACTTGAAGTGTTGCAGATAGTGTAGTGCAAGTGCATTTGCTATTATGATAGAATTATCAAACTTGAAATCAAGCAGGATTTGCCTCAAAACTACATTGTAACATTATCCTTCTATTATAAAAAAAAAAAAACATAAGCAAGTAATAAGGGCTCACATAGCTACAATTTATAAAGAATGTAAAACGAGGACTTAACCAGGTCAATTATTATTGTGACAAAGTACAAATGATTAATATCATACATATATATAATTAAAATCCCTAAAAAGGTCTTTACATTCCCCTCTCTAATCTGTCAAACATACACCAACACAAATATTATGCATGATAAAACCTAAATTTATTAAAGAATTTATACTTTATGAATACCCTTTTGAACATGAATTAAATGAAGACATCAAGTTATATTTATCTTTTTATTTATTTTGTGGAGTCTACATCTCCACCAATATTAGCACATATTCTTAAATCTACATATAAACAGGAGTTAAATTGGAAAATTTAAAATTGAGCATAAGTCTAGCCTCCATTAGAAACTGAACCTTGAAATCAAACCTACAATCATTCATGAACCTGAATATAATATTTATTTTGAATTTGAGCTTTTATGAGAAACTAAATATAATCATAAATATGAAACTTCTTCTCTTGAATATAATCCTGAACTACTAAAAGATATTGAATCAATTCATGGGGATGGAAACAATACATGTTGCAGTTAATGAGTTTAATGAGCAAGTTGAGAAAGTAAATATAGATTATAAAAGTACATAAAAGAAGAAGAAAATTTAGTCATTTCAATTAAAGTTGATAATACAATTGAACAAGTTGATTTAATTCCTGATTAAAATTCTAATCAAGAAAAGTTACTTTTGTTTTTTTTTTTTTTTAATTATTGGCTTCTCGACATACAAATTCCAGAAGATAAACTTAAAGATAGCAAGAAATTGCATTACTATTTAAACAAAATTTTAAATGTCATTTTTTTCCAAATATCCAACTTTAAATTTCTTCTATTTGAAGAATCTAAAAATACATAAATTATCATATCTAGCTTTTAAGCCATTCCGGTTAGCTTTCATCAATAAATTTGTTAATCCATGTGAACTTCTATATTTGTGGGTGTTCATGTTTTAAATTTTTTATAGTTATATCACATAGGACTAATTTATAAATCATTATTAATTTCCCTTCAAATGCACACATTGGAATTCTAGTAATTTCATTACTAGTTTCATATCATTTCTATGAATTGCATATATAGCCTAAGTGGCATGAAGATTCCCTCAAAAAATATTAAATGTTCATTTTGGTAATTATGAGCCCATTGCATTGTTTAAAATTGCGCAACATGAGACTCGCCATGAGACCCGCCTCAATGCAATTCCAGTAAAAAAAAGCCTTGAGCTTTTATTATGAGGCTTACGTCTCATCCTATGATGCACAGACACGGACACGGCGACACGGATACGACACAACACGGACACAGGACACATCAGTTATTAAAAATATAGGACACGGACACGAGTTGGACACGGTATTATAGTTTTTATATTTAAAAAATAGTTAATAAAAATTAAATAAGTATAATTTTAAAAATAATTTGAAAATAATAAGTCATTTAACTACAATTTGTGCTTAAAATGATTAGTATTAGGATGTCGAGAGTCAGGCGTCGATGTCATTTATCAATCACCGAGAGAGGAGATGAAAATACCTTCACTGTCAAAAAGAAATGAAAAAGAGAATATTTGATCATTGGGTATTAAGTGCGGACGTTGATCTGGTGTTGTGGATATGAAAAAAGAAATTTAGTTTAAATGCCGCCAAATACAATAAATTATATTTAAAAAAATTCATAAAATATTTAAGATACGCGTGTCAAACACGCGGGTCCAATTTTTATTTAATATTTTTTAATCGGACATGTTTTCGACGTGTCCGACCCATTTTGGAGGAGTGTCGGACGAGTGTCGTGTTGGATACGGTGTCGGACGCTGCAAGCCTTTTTGAGGAGAAGTGTCGGTGCATCATAGGTCTCATCTTGGATGAGGCTTGCCTTGAGGCGCACCTTGCCTCGCTGGCATGAGGTGTACACCTCACTTTATTTATGTCTTTTTTATTTAAAACTTAACACAAATCATATACAAAAGCCCAAAAAAAATCATGTCTTGCACTCCCAAAACACAGCAACTTCCTCTCAATTATCTTGACCTCTAGCTCGTCGCCTTCACTATAGTCACCACCGTCATAGGTGCTGCAGGGGATTACTAAAAAGCCACACGACACCATCATCTCCTCTTAAAATTTTGGAGTATTATTTTTATGCTGATGACAAATATTTATAAAAGATGATGATGATTGAGATAAATGAAAAAGAAGCAAATCGAGTAGTATTGGACCCTACAGAATGAGACTGGGAAGAGACCAATTTGTTATGACAGTGACTCAAAAAAAAATCCCCTTAGTAATGATAGTACAGATGATTTATAAGTTGTTACCAAATATTTCAGCTTTCTTTAAGAATTAAAAGTAGAAGAGTAAGCAACTAAGAAAGAAAAAAATAGAGATGAACTTGATATTATATGATACTTTTATGCAATTCATATATTTTATGTTGTTTTGTTCCTGTAATATTTTGATTTAAATTCTATTTCATATAATTAATTACTTAACACTTTACATCTTATACAATTTTTTGATTTCATATGTATGTAAATTTATTATTTCATAGTTCAATAAAAATTTAATATGTCATCCTTTAACATATTATTTGGATATTGTATAAAAAATACTTTTAACTTTTATTTTGACTTTGCGCAATTTTTAGATTTTGAGGCTTAGCCTCAAAACGTTTTGAGTCTTACACCTTAACTCACGAGCGAAAAACGCCTCAATATCCAAATGCGCAATTTTAAACCTTGACCCATTGTTCATATAAAGATATAAAATTCAAATCAAATAATAAGGTAATGGTATGTATGAATCCTAAAAGGCTTAATACAAAATATTTAAGAATTTGAGGTAACCTTCAAAACAACAAATTTTGCAGTCAAGCGAGCTTGCTTGCAGTGTAAATGGCTCTTGCTCAAAATTGGGCGAGTTTAATTTACCTCAAAATGAACTAAAATAATTTACACTACATTTAATTTATTTTACATTCCTTTTTCATCCAACCAAACAATAATATTTTCAAAACCCATGCATTTGGAATACTTTACACCCACTTTACTTCCAACAAAAAAGCCCCTAAATGTAAAGCATTGAAATTAGAAAAAATCTCATTAAAATCTATAATCAATAGCATGCTAAAGCAAAATAAAAAATGGATGAACTACTAAATAATTGCAATTAAATTACATGAAACAAATAACATTAATTTGAGTTGGGCAATGAAATAAAATTAATGATCACATTTCACAGTCTTTTATCAATTTTACGAATAAAAAATAAGATGCCTCAAAAAACAAACACACGTTCCAATGAAAAAATGAAATAGTTCATCAACTTCAAACCAAAATAAATCACATCTTCATCTAAAAAAGTCGATAAAAATTAATAAAGTAATCAATAAATTACAAATTAGAGGCCAAGTTAATCAAAAGATTATGTGCCCAAGCTTTTTATAGGAGAGAATCAATTGTTTGATTTATTAAGAATATGAAGGTATCAGTTAAAAAAAACCTCTATATAAATTTTAAATCAAATGATGCAAAAAAAGATCTTATTATAACAAAAAAGTTAGAAGATGATCGAACCAATTAAATCTAGCAACCAAAGCCATTCTAAGTTACATAGGTCAACTACATTTAACTAAATAATAACAATAAACAAAGAGTGGGAGGCTTTGGGGTCCAATTACAAAAGGATAAGCAGAGCAGCATGTCATCATTATTACAACTCGTTTGAAATTCCACGTCCTTACATCATTGTCATTAGCTTTCTCCAGCAATTATGGATCGGGTTACCCAATTTCCCACTATTTATGTTGAGTTTTTGAATGAGTTTTTTATATAAAAGCACAGTTAGTTATATAAAAGCACAGTTAGTTATATCATAATTCAAATATTTGATGCATTTACATAAAAGTAATGTGAGACCTCAAATAAATAGTATTCAATATTACTTTATAAAAATTTAAAAAAAAATGTGAGACCTCAAATAAAAGCACAGTTAGTTTACAAAAAACAAATCACATGTAACTAGCATCATATGGCAACATATAAGAAAACCAACTACAATAATATCAAGTAACAATTAATCATGATATTAAGATAAATGAAAGTGGGAGCGTATGTACATTGGAGATCAAAAGAAAAAAAAGCATTCGGATTTCAAAGAAAGCTACCACATACAATGTATAAAAAAGAAGTATTCTTAATATGATAAATTCAACGATCAACAAGAAAAGCTAGAAAAACCAATTGTGCCTATGCAAAAACAAAATTAGTGTCATAATAAATTCAAGGCCTAGCTGAAACAAAATCAGTATCCTTGCGGGAAAATTCAGTAGCCAACAAAGGAAAATACATCACGCATACATCTACAGAATTCTTTTAATTCGATAGTATGAGCAATAATGAACAAGTTTAAAAATAACTAAGATACGCAATCCACAATTATTTCAAAGCATAGTATTGAATGTTCATGTTTCTATACAAACATGTAAACAAGGAAACCAAACAAGTGAAGATAAATCAGATAATGATTGCAATTACTTTTTGATTAATAATAATAAAAAGGTCAAAAAAATATAAAGATGGAAGTGTCACAACTAATTGCAGGAATCAATAAGGCTCAAACATGACATTAGGAAACTCATGAGCATGTGAATGTTTGCCCCCAGATTTTAATATTAATGAAACATAAAGCGGGAAGGGAAAGAGAATAAGCAAGGCAACCCAGATTAAAACTTTAATTCGCATAACAAAATCCAACATTGATTAACTAGTATCTACACAGCTGTTTTGCAGGTGCAGGAGTGGAAGAAATAACAGGGTTTCCCAACAAGATTTAGAAATCAACGCCCGAACCCCACACCAGCAGATAAAAGGTTTACGATAGAACAAGATCTATGAAATCTTGGACAAAAAAAGCAGATAAACATCATTTTCTCTCCATACAGAAAGCTGGCTATTTATTTTCCCTAAATCAGATCGTTCACAGCCACTAGACATGAAAAGGAATAACAAACTATTACCGCCAAACATGAAATTTACTGTTAATAAAGATTACTATAGTTGTTCCATCTGATGACAAAAAAAACCTAGTATTACATTCCCAGATAACCCATGTTGCGCATAACCAAGAAATCCAAATAATAAAGAAAAACAATGATAGGTGTAACAAAAAAACATGTTCAAGGGAGCAGTCGAATCACACCCATGTAAAAAAAGGGGAAAAAAGCATACCGCCATACTCGGGGCGAGGGCGCTTCAACGAAGCGGGTGTTGGAGCCTCCGCCAACTGCTGGCGCGGGTCCGCGTACCTCCAATACCCATCCGCCATTTTTCCTCGAGCCGAGCAGAATGAAAAAAAAAAAACTAGGGTTTTTCTAGTTTCTTCTCTGTCGCGAGGACGAAGAAAATACAAATGTTATAGTCAGTAAAGAGCGCCAAGCCCTAATAATTGATAAAAACAAGCACAGACCAGTCTGTGTTTTAGAATTTTAGGTCCTCAAATATCAAGATCCGTCAATGGCTGTCAATGTAATGAAGGTGGAAGCAAGAAACGGCGGATCTCAAGTTCCCCATATAAATTTCTCTCTCATTGAAAAAATTTATATGATCCATATGCATTGGAATTTATCTCTCACATTCAAAATTTAATATTTACTTAATATCGCCTCTAAAACTTCTATTAACATCTTAAATCCAATTCTCCTTACTTTTTCACCGCTTAGATCATCTTCAACCCTTCAACAAATAACCGAATGGTGGCCCTCATGAGTCGCAATCGAACATCTTTTCCTCCGCTATTTGATCACGGATGAACAGTGCGACGTCAATATTGGTGTTGCACTGTTCATCTGCGCCATTTTTTTGATCTCTACCGAACTTGCGGAAGAAATGTGCGAAAGAAAAGAGCGACGGTTAGTGGGTAAAATGGTGTTCGATTGGAGATGAATCACGACACTTTTTGGTTTCACTGGATTTTGCAGTGAAAAATGAGATTTTTCGGTTGGAGATGCACTTAAGGCTGTCAGGAAGTAAATTGTAACATATTATAAACATTAGGGTTTTTAAAGTATTAGCATTTGATTTAAAATATTAAAAATACGGAGTAAAATTTAAAATATTAAGAATTCATATTCTAGTTCTATTTTGATGTTTTTAAAAGTCATTTAAAAAAGCTGCCCTTGCTTGCCGCCTCCACCACTCCTGCCAACAGCCCCATCTATCACTGGCTACTGACCCGACCTGCTGATGTTGCCACCTCCATCATCGACACCAGCATCGTCAGAAGATTTGGCTACTACCACATTTTTCATGGGCTACCAATAACCATCGATGCTAAGATTTAGGCTTAGTTTGGGACGGCTTTTTTATTGCTTCTTAAAGCAACTTTTTAGTTTAAGGCTTCGTTTGGGACGGCTTTTTTATTGCTTTCTAAAACGGAGTTTTAGTACAAAAATAAAAAAATTTGTATTAAAACTCCGTTTTAGAAAGCAATAAAAAAGCCGTCCCAAACGAAGCCTTAATATTAAAATTTTTATACTAGAAAACTGTTTTAAGAAGCAATAAGAAAGCCGTCACAAATAAAGCCTTAGATTGCATTCATTTTATTTAATGATAAATAAGTTAATTACATTTATTTAACATTCATTTAAATAATTTTGAAAAATTTCAAATATATTAGTTTTTTACACAATACTATTGTAAATAATAGTTCTTTTTTTTTTTTTATCAGCCTACCAAATAGCTGCACAACTCAAATATACCATCAAATCCAAGGCAGATTATCCCACCACCGCCGTCATCCACCACCACTCAACCACGGCCATCATTATCGCCACCCGCTAGCCATCATCATCTTTGTACTTAACACTACATTCATTTTATTTCAAATCAAATAAATAAAAAAAATTATTTACATGCATTTTTTTACACTCATCTAAATAATTCCAAAGTATTAATTTTCTACTATATTCATTTTACATTGCATTTCTTTTATATATATTTTTTTTCTTTTTTAGCCAATCAAACAATCTTATGAAATAGCAAAACGTGTGCACAATTAAACTGTTGATATTTACCTGAAAATTTTCGAGCTAGAAGGAATCTTGGAAGATAAAAATTTTGTTCTTTTCTTCTTAAAAATAAAAACGTCACTTCACTTAATTAAGTTATTTTTTAACATTCCAATTATAATATTATATTTAACATAAAAGTGTGTCCACTTTGGTCCACCGCATAAAAACCGACGCATAGATTTGATTGGTCTTCTCCAATTATAATATTATATTCACTTACTTTAACAAAATTATAATATCATCCAAGTGGATTTTTTCTTATCATGCTAATTATAGTGAATTAAGTTTAAAGTAAGTCGATGGATAAAATGTCAATCCTCAATGATGTGAGTTGTGGAGTAAACCTTTTAATTGTATTAAAATATAGTGCTTTATCACTCCTAAATAATGTTTAATTTTTCTTTGATATAAAAATAACAAACCTCACTTAATATACTCAAGCATACGTGCCGAATCAAATAATAAAATAATACAGCAGAGTATCGAATATACGATGAAGTATGCTTACTTGCAACAAACTATTAATATTTACTCTAATTGAAATAATTATCCTATAGAAATAAAAATATTATTTTTGGAGATTCGATCACTGAATAAAATAGTTAAAATATTAGATATAATATTTAATTAAAGTATTTTGGATAGATGAATTTAAATTGTATATTTTTTTTTCTAATGAGACTATTTATGGTGATATAATTAAGAGCATATGCATCCCTAGATATTTGTCGAATTTGTAGGGATGAAAATGATATATTCTGGCCTCCTATAGTTATAGTATTTCCTTAAAAACTGAGAATATTTTACATCATATGTCTAGACATGTAAATATTATATCTCAATACTCTTGGGTGTTCTTGCATTCCTTAGTCAAGATTATACATCATATTAAATTTTAATTGTATATATGGTCACTATGTGCATTAAATAAAGAACAGGATAATATTTTGAAAAAATCTTTTAACAATTATAGAACAAGAGTCTTTATTAGTACTTAAAAATGTATTTTACTTCTTTAATCCAAAATAAGAAAATTAATTAGACATAGATGAATAACAAGCAAACTTACTTTCGTTAAAATCATGAAAAAATAAAAATAAAAGAGGATGATAATACTAAGAATGGTCAAAGTATCTCCTCTACACTCTTTCTCCTTCTAATTTATAGAGTTGCTTCAAGAAACACAGGCTAAAAACTCCAGATTATTGTATCTTGTATTTTCCTAACCTCTCTTAGATTTTACTCTAAGAGGGAACTAAGAAGTACTCTAGAAAGTATTGAATTTTATACAAGTGACTGAAGTCCCATTCAAACATAACATTACAACTATTTATAAGGAAACGTAAAATGTTTTTGGCACTACGATGCTTGAAAGAATAGCGTCGCAGCACCCTTGAAGTGAATTAGCACTTCGACGCTAAAGCTTATGCACCTTCGTGGTGCTTGTTAATGTGGATTGTTTACTTGGTGAACATACGTGTCTCTTGTCTCTTTACTAATAGAATATGACTCTTGAAAGTTACAACTGTAACGTCGCAGCACAGTAGACATTTGAGCACTATAGTGCCCAAGTACAAAAATGGTGCCAAGGCATGAAAAGTTGTAGCACCGCAGCATTTAAAACAAAGAATCTGGTGTTGCGAACATGGATTTAATTATTATAATTTTGATGATAGCAACAATTTCTGGCATTTATGTTCTTCTACTATTGTCATGTCTACTAACATTTCAGGTCCACAAGGTCAATTGCAAATCAAGCATACTCAAGATTGGGTAGATTAGGACTGAGTCAATCTGTAAGTATACTTCAAGTATTTCTACCATTTCTTGAATCAAATGTAATAAAGTGGGTCATGATGCTAAGTAACTGGTGGGAAAAATTATGTATCACCACGCAGATTTTGATTTCTCCTATTTTGTAATCGAATACTGCATTGAGAATAAAGTACGATCTCGAGAGGCCGACATAATATTCTACAATGGATTCAATATCAAAATAGGGTTTTGAAAATTGATATTTCTATAATCAAACATAGTTCAAAGAATAACATATCATCTCAAAAGATGAACATGAAATCCTATAGAATATGTTTAAAAATAGAAATACGTTTTTGAAAAAGTTTATTCATTCTTTTATTTAGATATGGCAAGAAGAATATTATATCATCTTAAAAGACGAACATAACATTCTTCAAGATATCCAAAAGCGAGAATGAGTTTTATAAAATTCATCATTTATAAATTTGAATATAACAAATATAATATTATATTATCTAAAAAGATAATAATAACATTCTATAAGTCTATTCAAAATTAGAAATGAGATTTTAAAAATATCTACATTCCTAAATATTCTTCCCTTGTTTTATACGAATAAAACAAGGTTTATTTTAGTCTGGGGTTCTCAAATTCCTATAGAGGCAAGCCCCTATAGTTAATTACATCCTAGGAGAGAAGCTCCTAAGAAAACTCTCGATTAAAGCAGTGATTTCATACCCTTTTGAGTACAAAGTAAAAGACAAGGAAACAGAAATAGGAATTTTTCAAGGAGAAAGCTCAATGTTGAACATTTATTAACGGGTCAAAGGACGAGGGTAATTAAATTGAAGTTACTACAGGGACCTAAAAAGGAAGGGTTTGCGCACACCACATCAAGGGGTCCCTAAAGGTTTTCTAAGTTTAGAAATACTTACAGTCACCGGGGGCTACGACCCGGTGGTTCCGCCCGTAGCACCTCTACCCGGTTGGATAGAGGCGACTGACGTCATTAGCTCCTTATACATTTGTTCCCTCGACCGGTACCGTTCATCGTAGTTCATGCCAATAAAAAAAGAAAACAGGGATTAGAAAGCACATTTATTAATTAATAATAAATTAATTGAAATTTACTGAAAATAAAAGACGTACCTTTCTTCGGGCTTGAACACCGGTTCTGTTGCTTTCTTTTTGGAACCTTTTCTTTCAGAAGTATACTTTATATCTTTCCAACATTCACTTACTTTTTTTTTTTCAAACTTATACAATTTTCATAAAATAAACACTTTACCTTTCACATTTGTATATTTTACCATTCCCAAAATCATACTCTATACTCTTCCTTTTCAAAATACTTTCATACACTTCGATATTCAAAACACCTTTCAACACACAAATTCCACTTTCAAGACATAAATCTTTCACCTTTCTAAATCACAGAAATTCCACTTTCAAAACAAAACAATTTACTTCAATACTTCATACACTTTACTATTCGGCATTTACACATACAACACACAAGTTTCACATTTTCGAATCCACAAACCCCACTTATTATTTCTCATATGTATCACCTTTTCAAAATATGATACTTTTCATTTTCCAACAATCAAGTTTCACTTTACCATTCACAAATCATACACTAAACTTTTCATTTAAACAAAACACCTTTCACTTTCATAATTCTTTTCTACACATACCTTTTACCTTTCAAAATAATATACATTTTTACCCTTCCAAACTTACATATTTCAAAAAAAAATTACATTTCACATATACGTGTGGCTTCCATAACCAAGATTGACTAAACATACATATAAACTTTTCTTTTCTAAATATACAATTTCTACTCTCCCAACTCACACAAGTTCTAACACGTATCCACTTTTTCAAGAAATATACAATTTTCATTCTTTCAAAACACATACGATTTTTATATTTACAAAAACACAACATTAACTTTACTTTTTCTTATTTTTAAGAAAATGACCCAACATCACAATGCAACGTTGAATTAATTCTATAGAAAAGTCATATATATATATATATTATTATTATTACTTCCCAACATAAAGCTCACAATCCTCTCCAAATTCTACATTTCTCTTTTCCACTACAACTTTTCTTTCAATTAGTTAAATAAGAAATCTACTTTATTGACTTGAGCGGACTACATTATTTTTATAATAACTAATGTGAATTTATTATTTAATGAGACAATAGAAAGCATTATGATGATGTTCTTGTTTTCATTATTATTTAAATCCAATCAAATAGGAAAGCATATATTAAATGACAGACAATCTTAAATTTACTAATAGAATTAACATTTAATATGTAGTGCTTTAAAGTTACAGGTTTTTAGAAAAATATCTGCTTATTCTTATCTCTAATTATATTAAATATTCATAAAAGAAAATCATAAAAAAAGTACATAAAGGTAAGAAAAGTCAAAATTGTAATGATTAAATTAATAATGGATATAAAATTCATCTACACATTTTATTCATACCTTTTTTTTATCACAAATTTGCTGTTCTCAAACGACTTCTGCTGGAGTCTATGGGAGATCGGACAGGTTTTAGAGCCGCAGAAGGCAAGGTGGTCGGAGCTGATTTCTCACGCAAGAAAGGGTTCTCTTATGGGCTTCTTCCGAATTGCTTTTTGCGAATGAAAGTGTCTGAGAGACGATTTCGTTCTGTCTTCTTATGGGCTGGGAGAGGAAGTTCGTTCTCTGCATGCGAATGAGAGAATCAGAGTTGTCAACTGCTCCGGAGGAGCGGTTTTCGAACTGTAAAGAATGGGGAGGTGGTTTCGCCAATAGGAAAGGAGCGATGGGCTGTGCGAACTGCAAGGAGGAGTTCGGGCAGTAGGTTTGTGCAATTTTGAGAGAGAGTAACAGTGTGGGTGTTATGAACTTCGTGCGATTGGAGAGGCGACGGGATGGAGCAATTTCGAACTGCAGGGGAGATTTCACCAACTGTTTAAGAGACAGGATAAGCTTGCGAACTGGAGGGGATGTTCGGGGGTTGAGGGTCTCATTCTGTGCGAAAATGAGAGAGTGGGGAGTCCTGTGAACTGCCGAGAGAGAGAGATTTTTGGTCTAAACCGGTTCTAATCAAATCTAATAACTGTTTATTTAAAATTGATTTTAAATTTATGATTCTATCCTCTCATCAATGGTTCTGATTAATCCATATTTTAAAAGATATTTAAGGAATGATTTTGGGTTTGATTAAAAATTAAAGTAGGCTTTACTAGATATAATTTGGGGCTTGATTAATGAGTTGATTTGAGTATAAAGATAAATCAATTTGATCAAAAATAAATTAGATCAAATTAAATTAAGTCGATCGACATCGACAAATCATAAATCGAGCTTGATTTGAGTTCATTTTGGAGTTGAATTGAAACTAGATTGAATTGACTTTGATTTGAATTGAATGGTAGGTTTTAGTCGACGCTACGTCAATGGGTATCCACCTAAGAGAAATCCTATGGGGGTGACGTCTACACTAGGTTACGAATACCTAGGTGCTAGAATCGATTTCGGGGAAATTGACCTCGAATAATCAGGTCAACAGTAACCTTGCACACACACACTTAGGAGGAGAAATTCTATAGGCTTAAGAGTTTTTCTATTTTGATCACATAGTACAGAACGATCCAAAATTGTCCTGGAAATCAGTTAAAAATAGAAACCCTAATTAGTGCATCCTAGTTAATGTAGCCAAATTAAATAAATCATCATGGACGATATTAACATCGTCCTAGGCGATATGCTTAAATCAGAAATAATCAGCAGCCAACCCTTTTACGTGTATTATTATTTTTAGTCATCATTTAGGATATCGTACTAGACGATGCATTACAATTATGCCTAAATTAGTCTGATAATTAAGGAAAGCAATAAATATTTGATTGATCGATCATATCGTCCTGGATAATTATAGGATCATTTTGAACGATCAGTTAAAAAACCTTAAATTTCTTCCTAAATTATCCTAGAAAAATAGGGCGATATATTGGATGATATTTATTGTTTTGAACTAATCGTATAGGAATATCCAAGAATTGGCCTCGATGATAAGTTATTTTTTTTCATCTTCCAATATATAAAGTCTGGCCAAATAGAGCGATTCTTTGGACGACACTTGATATTTTGAACTAATCGTACAGAGTGATGTACTCATCATCATGTACGATCATAATAAATAAATCTTCTAATTATCCATCCCCTCCCATATCATCTTGACTAAAAGGGCTAAAAATGTACTGATCATACATGACGATATGTCGATTGTCCTGGATGATCTTTATTAGTTAGTTGCAATTTAGGGCAAATTTGAAGCTCTTATATATAAGATCTCTTATTTACTTAAGATTAGATCTTTTGCTGTTGTCCTGACCTGAGAGAGCCAAGAGAAGAGGGAGAGCTTGGGAGAGAGAGGATCTTATGAGGGGGAATTTGTGAGGGTTTCACAAAGGTTACTCCAAGCAAGGATCCGAGTCGTCTTCTCTAGTCGTTGTCCCTAGTTCCTTTGAGGTTCTAGAGAGATATACTTCAATGATTGATCGATATTCTTTACATGCTTCAGGAGGAAGCAAAAGGAACCAGGTTATCTACCTACTTCAGGAGGAAGCAAAAGGAGTTGAGTTCTCTGCCTCACCGGCATCGATGGAAAGGAGTTTTTTACAGGCTTCTCCACCTTGCTGTGGGAGCAAAAAGAGAGTCACTGAATTTAGTATAATACCTAGAGGAGAGGCTCCGGGGAGTGGACGTAGGTTAAGTTGACCAAACCACTATAAAATTATGGTGTGCTCTTTCTTATTACATTTCTGTATTTTTAATTTTTGCACTTTATTTTCTGATAAATGATTGTACGATTTGATGTTTTAAAATATTTCAAAAGATTGTGATGTAGTCTTATGAACTTTCAAGTGGTATCAGAGCGGGATTCATAAAATCTAGTTTTTGAAAACTTTTGAATTTAGATACATGGCTAACTTTGATAAACAAAATACTGTGGAAGGGTATTCTTTTACCCGACCACCATTGTTTGATAATATACCTTTGGTTTTTAAAAAAACTTATATGGACATATTTTTACGATTAATTGACTATCGCATGTGGATGCTTGTTAAAGAAGGTTATTCACCACCATCACGTGAAATCAATGACATAAAAATTGAACTTCTATTTGCTGAATAGACTTTTGATGATATGGATCTAGCACAACTTAATGCAAAATTCTTAAACTTTTTTTTTGTACTTTAAAATTAGAAGATTATATATGTGTCTCAACTTGTGATACTGGTAAAGAAATATGAGATAGATTATATATCACTTATGAAGGCACAAGCAAAATTAAACAATCTAGGTTGAATATTTTGCTTCATGACTATGAACTATTTTGCATGAAACCTAGGGAAATGATATCTGAAATATATATTAGGTTTATACAAATTATTACCTCCTTACATGACTTAGGAAGAAAACTCACTAACTATGAAAAAGTTAATAAAATTTTGTGATGTTTACATTCTTTTTATGATTCTAATATAATTGCTATCATTAAATCCAAGGATTTGAATACTTATTCTATTGACAACTTACTTGGATCACTTATTGCTTACGAGCAAGGAGTGAACCAAAGATAACTTTATGTAGGTGAGAAAAAAAGGAGAAAACTATGGCGTTAAAGGCTAACAATACGAATACTGATTCTTTTGGGTCCGAAAGTGATAATGTTGCCTTAATCACTGGGTAATTCAAAAGCTTTTTAAGGAAGAAACAAAATTACCATTTGAAGTAAAATAAAAATAATAATAGTAAGAGTTTTAAAGTTCTTTTGGTATGATTTATTTTTAATACAAGAAGCCGGGACATTTTAAAGTTGATTATCCTACACTTAAGACTCACCCAAGCAGGGAGAAGGGTGAGGAGAAACCAAAGTTCAGAAATGACAAGACGTGGTTTCAAAAGGTGTTTTGGGCAAATTTTGCATCTAACTCCTCTGAGACTGAAGTCGAGGAGGAGACAATAAACATGTGTTTGATGGTGGACGATCATCTTGGTCAGTATGTCTAAGAAGAGGTATGTGAACTAACATGCGATCAATTACTTGAAATTTTTGAGAAAATTCATGCATCATATAAAAAACTTAAGAAATTGCATGCTAGCCTGAAATTAGAATTTTTAAATTTACAAAAAGTGCATGAAGTTCTGCTTAAAGATCACTCTATACGTAATAGAAATTACATGTCATTACTTGATGAGTTTAATGAGTTAAATAAAAAGCCTTATGAGCTTGTCATTGAGCACGATTTATTGAAAGCATCTTACACTGCACTTAAAAATAATTTTAAAATATATATTGATGTATTTGAGAGTACGGAGGACTATTTAAAAGTTGATAATGCTGATTTAGAAAGTGCTAACTCATTTTTTAAAGTTGAATTGAAAGCACTTGAGGAAAATATAATTCCACTCACACCTGAACAATTTTTCAATCATAATCTAAGCCAAAAGTTTAGTAACCTAAGAAGAGGCACTATAACTCGAATATATTAGTAAATTATTTTTCTGGTGTTAGATGTTTTTCATGTGTCATGCTATGACACATCTTCCATACTTGCACTATTCACCATAGTACACATTAGATGAGGAGACCCAAATTAAATGATTCATAATATAACATATATGCATTGTATTTTTATTTCCATAATAAGGGACCCAAACTTGTTTGGGTTCATAAATATGATGTTTAATGATCTTGTAAGTGTGCTCTCACCAAAGACATCGTGAGAGTATATGGTACCTGGATAGTGGATGCTCACGACACGTGACTAGAGATGCCAATCAATTCATTTCATTGGATAGTGGATGCTCACGACACGTGACTAGAGATGCCAATCAATTCATTTCATTGGAGGACAAGGCAGAAGGTAAGGTCACTCTTGGAGATAACACCATCAGGAAAGTGATGGGTGCAGGTATAATTAAAAACTCCAAGAACCTTTTGATTGGAAATATTTTACTTGTTAATAGCTTGAAACATAATTTTCTCAGCATCAGTCAGCTTTGTGACAATGGCTTTATTATAAAATTTTTGGCAAATACATTCATTATTAGCTGAAATAACAATACTATTTTGTAGGAAAAAAGATTAATAATGTTTACATGCTTGATTTAAATAACATCGAATGTGTTATTTTATTTTGCTTAAAAATTACTGTTGATGAGTCTTGGTTGTGCCACAGGAGGTTATATCATGTCAGCATAAAAACACTTAGAGGAGTAACCCAAAAAGACCAAATTAGAGATGTCCCCAAACTTAAGTTTACTAAGGACCACCTATATGATGCATGTCAACTAGGAAAATTAGTTCAATCTTCTTTCCATTCCAGTAAAGATATTAGCATATCTAGACCTTTAGAAGTCCTTCACATGAATTTATTTGGACCCATTAGCACTGCCAGCTTAGGGGGAAAGTTTATGGATTTATGATTGTAGATGACTACTCGAGATTCAATTAGATTTAATTTCTATCTTTTGATGAATTTAGATCATTATCCACTTGGATTCAGAAAAGCTAGGTTGTGAGATCTTGACCATCCATAGTGACCATAGTGGATAGTTTGAAAATGAGAGTTTTGGAGACTTTTGTGAGGATCAAGGGATTAGTCACAACTTCTCAGCACCTAGGACCCCTCAGCAGAACGGGGAAGATGAAAGGAAGAATATGATCTTAGTCGAAGCCACTAGAGCCATGCTTATTAAGTATTCATTTCTAAGATACTTTTGGGCTGAAGCGATAAACACAGCTTATTATGTGTTGATAGGGTGAATATTAGATCCAAACTAAATAAGATACCCTATGAGATTATTAATGGTAGGACATCCAACCTTTCCCACCTCCATATCTTTGGTTGTAAGGTTTTAATCTGATGAAGGAGTATTGTTGGGATATTTAAGTGTGGGTGATGACCTCCCTTTTGTTTGAACCCTTGGGTCAAAGGGTTGACTTGGTCAAATTGACCAAGCCAGGCCTAATATCATCCCCCTTTTACTCAGTGGATCAAACCAAGTATGTTGAGCCCTGACCTAGTCCCTAAGTCAACCTGGTTGACAAGGTCAACCTGGGCTGACCCAAATTAACCCATACCCTTTCCACTTGATTTCAAAGCAAATCTAGAGCTCTTTTGGCTCAAATCCCTCTTCCTTTGTTCTTAGTGAGTTAGACCCAACCCATTCGGCCTAGACCCATGCCCTAGGTCAACTTAGTCCAATCAACCTTAATGGGTCATTTCAAGTCTTAACCCAATTCAATCCTTCTTTTGGCTCAACCCCCTACCTCCTTTGACCTAATTGACTAAGTTAACCAAGTCAAGCTTTGACTTGGTCAACCTAAGTCCCATTAGATTAATTTGACCCTTTTAAAGTTAAATCTACCTTATTTAATGCACTAACTTCTTTTCTAATGATTCCTATAGCCAAATCCCATGTTAATATCCTCCCCTCCCTCCTAATTAACCCCAAAGATGATCTAGGCCATCCATTGAGTGCTTGGGTCTATAAATACCCTCTTTAGGGTTCTAATTAGGGGACTTTTGACTTTTGATCTCTCACCAAGCATCCACAACCCTTGAGAATTTCTGCGAGAGCTCTCCCTACCTTCCCTCACTTTTCTCAAGTCATACCCACCGCCAAGACCTCGTCGGTGATGAGATCTCTGGCGAATTGAAGAGAAACAACTTCTAAGGTGATTTCCCATTGATCTAAAGCATTTGGGATCACGATTTCTTCTACAAAAAGGAGCGTGGACAATTTATAAATGCAACAAGCCATTAAAAGGGTTAAACCGTCCATAAACTAAGGTGAAATTACAAACCCTAGTCTAGGACACATAGAGTTAAATAACTTTTTTATAAAGCGCATTTCAAGCCGCAAGATGTAGCCCCCACAATTTTTGTTCATGCTCTTAGTCTAGGTTTAAAATTTCATTTAATTCCATGCATCCAATCGAGAGAATGAGGAAAAAAAGTGTTATTTAGGTTTTGGGTTACATCTCATTTGCACTACGGACGATCCGAGTCGTTAATCATATGATCAAAGGTGCGGGTATCACTGCTTAGCGATTCTTTCTAACTGCGTGGATTGATATGTGGTTAAGATCCTTCATTTGGCCAAATCTCCATTGTTCATATTAAAAATGCGGACATCTGATGGTTCTTTGTGGCTGCCTACGTGGTTAAATAGGGTCATGTCCGTAGTAATCATTATCACAGTCATTGCGGTAACGATTGTGGCACAATGATTACACCGCTGCATAATTATTGCCCGTGGACCATGGAGCCAAATGGAATGCGCCAAGTGTCATCCGACCGTATTTTTATGTTTAAATTAAATTTAAATTTATTTTAATTCAAATTTATATTAAAAGTTCATTAAAATCAAATACTAATCCTAAAAACATATATAATATATCGAATCGAACGCATTTTCATCATCTTCAATTTAAAATTAATTTTAGTTAAAGATATTATGTATATTTTAAATTAAGCTAATTATTAAATATCAATTATATTTAATTAATAAATAACTATAAGTAATATAAAATATATGTTTTTATTAACTTAAAATCCTATTTTAAAATGATATTTTTTTATTATTTTAGATGTATGTTTGTATATACTTTCAATTTAATATTTAGGTCAATATTTAGTTATTTTGAGTAATTATCTAATATAGTTAATATTAAATAATTATCTTCCTATTTTAAAAACTTTCTCTAATTAATTAATTTCTTAAACAATTTAATTAATGATTAATTAATTTTAAAATCCACTTATCCTCTAAAATTATAAAATTATTTTCTTATTAAATTACTCTTTATTTCAGAAACCTTAATCTTTTAATTACATTAAACTTTAAAAATTCATATCTAATTCATTTTAAATTAGATTTTTTCATATAATACATCTAAATTTTTAGAAAATTATTAGTTTTAATTTAAAAAATATTTTTAGTAACCAAAATTTATTTTTCTAGTTTATTTCTGGATCATTTAATTAATTGATTATTTAAATATTAATATCTTAGTTATTTTTTTAATTAAAAATTATTTTTAAATTATTTTGAAACCTCCTTGGGTGATCAGTAGATCACTCCTATATTTATAAATGTAATTATATTAAATTATTATTTAATTACATTATTTTCAAAAACTTATATATTTATTTTATATATTTTAAAATATTTTGAAATTGCATATATTCTAAGCCCCTTAATTTTGAGAGGTCTACTTTGAAAATTTTAAACGTGGGTTGTACTAATTAGTGGATGATTGGGTTTCAAGTATTTACTAATTATACTATTAAGCGTACTTATTCTTCTTTTTATAGTATTCTGCATGTATATGATGCACTAGTATATAGCTTAGGCCCTCCTAGATCTTAAGATTGAAGTGCTTACTATTTTTATGTATTTCCTTTATGTTATACTAAGGGTTAGTCTCAAACTTTGATTTTAAACTCATATAACGTAGAGACACCCTAAGGACAATAATTAAGGAACCGTCTAGCGAACTTAAAAAAAATTAGGAGCTACGATAGATCTTCGAATGACTTAAAACTTCAAAAAATTAAACTTAGTGACATCCTAAACCTCACAAAATTTTTTAGAAAATTTTAAGACCTTTTAAACCCCTTAATTAATAAGCCCTAATTTAACCCTTAATTAGGCCCCGATAACTTACAAAAATTATAATAAATTCATTTTAACTCAAAAAATTACTCATAGGATCTCAAACTCTTCAGATTTTAACTCTTAACCTTAGATAATTAGGGTCCATTAATTGGACTTTAATCTGAACTCTAATTTAACTTTAACTAAAATTCACCTTTTTGCCTTAATTAAATAACTAAAAATTATAAAAAAATTTAAATATTCTCCAAATACTTGGGAACACTTCCTTAGATCATTTTTTACCTTTGGGGGTGATTCTAATTAGTTTGGAGTTGATTTGGATCAAAATCCCTAAAATTTCCGTAATTAAAGCAATTTTAATAATTCATTAATTGCTTGAAACTTCTAAAATTCATAACTTTGCCTAAAAAACTCTAAATCAAGGAACCTCAAAGCCTAACTACTCCTCTTAAGGCCTAATATTTAATTAAAATGATAGAATCCCAAAACCTAGCTTATTTCCCATAATAACCTTTTAGACCCCCATTAGCCTAACATATTGGAGGATCCCGGACCGTCTAAAATCCACTAATGCAATTTAAACTTTAAAGATCATTACCCTAAGCATTAAAATGAATCAACAAACTAAAATAACTAAAAGTGGACCTAAATCCATTAATATTTAAACTTTAATTAAAATTTCTCCTTTTGGCCTCCAAGAAAATCTAAACTTTAGGCAACTTGAACTAGCTATCCTACATAAGATCAATCTAGAACCACACAAGCCTACTACACACATATAAAATTATTTGCTAGGAAATCACTTCTAGCTCTAGGATTAGGGATGACTCTTTTTTTTTTTTGCTCTCTGTGATGTGATACTTTTTGCATGTGGCAAGCGTGATTGGTTAAATTAGCTTGCTTTTATTGGATTTGTTGTGATGATATTTATTCTATTATTATACATGCTTTACTCAGGATGTAATTTATACATTAGATTGCCCATGGGCTAGGAGTGCTTTGATACTAACAATGTCTTATGCAGGTGGTCATGCTCATACAATGCTAAATAAAAAGGGGGCAAAAATAATTAAAAGCTTTAAAACTAACACTATTTCCTGTAGATGCTCTAGAGATTTCTTAGCCCCCTTAAAATTAAAAGAGCATGGCCAAACGTGATTACTTTTCTAGCTAAATATAACTGCTTGTTATGTGGTATTTTAAACTGCTTGGGATGTTTTATATTAGGATAACCATACAATATAGTCTAGAATTTTTCTTTTTTGATAATGTAATATGATGTAATTTATATCAAGTATTGAAAGTCTTCAAAGGCATGACATTTCAAATATAAGGTATCCAAAGAGAAAAAGAAAGGCCCCCTCTCGAGAAATTTCTTATTTATTTGGGTACCCTCTTGGAGGACTAACCATACAGAGCCCAAAGAAGACAATTTAAAGGGAGAATTTCTAGAGAAGCATAATCCACTCAGAGATGAAGACTTGAAAATAAAATGCCTTGTATTTAAGACTTACATTATTCAGTAGGATTAGAATCCAGGTTGTTATCGGTGGGGCCTGGCCACCTTTACTTTTCTACAGACTCTGGGTTGTACTCATACGGCACTCACTGTGGACTTTGGACTTTACTTTTCTATATTTTATGGATTTATATTGATGTGTTTATTTTGTGTAAGCCGTAGAACTTGCCTACTTTTTTTTATGTTTCTTTCTTGTATGTGTATGAATTGATTTTTGTTAGGCTCTCTAGGATAAAAATTATTTTTTCTACTTGTAATCAAAATTTAAAATTTTAAGAATTAAATAATATAGAAAATTAATGAGCTAGGGAATAGCCGAAATCGTTCGAGATTGTATGCATACTGTTGTATTCTTTTCTCCTTCTAATAAGACATTTCCTCTCCTATAGATAGAGTCCGGATAATCTGGCCTATGAGGATGAAGTGTTAGACCTGGGAAAACTCAGTCTTTTCTAAAAAATTATTTTTATAAATCTATTTTTAAAATCTTATGCATACTCAATTTGGAAGACTTTAACCAGCATGCATTGCATTTAAAACTAATGAAACTGAAAATTTAATTGCATTAGCTCTAGGAGCATTCACCCTACATAAGTCTAAGATAAATTAAGAAACTCTCTAGATGTCGGCCTTACTTCTAAAACACTTAACCTACCTATCTATATTTCATAAAGACTGTACATCATGTGTTTTAAGTGCTTAGGTGGTTGGCTGGCTTTCCTTTTTTAGGCAGGATATAAGCCTATATTATAATAGTTAGGGCACATGTGTTATTATTGGATAGAACACTAAACCCATCTTAAATTTAGGGTTCAAGGCTACTATATTAGGTGCCGTATAGTATGCCTCATTTGTAGGTAAGTTCTTTTTTTTCAGGGATTATAAATTCTGTATATTTACGTCATGTGGATACGCCACTTTCATCTTTTTCCTCTATATATTTTAAGTGCATGATTTCTTTTCTCCACTTTCTTCTCAGTGCCTTAGTCCCTCCGGATATCAGTGTGAGTCGTACTTGTTAACTAAACCACTTAAGCCCTTATTTCCTTTGAGTAGGAACTTCCTAGTCTCCCTTTATGTGTTAATCCCCCTTTTTAAGAAGAATAATATTAGATCCTTAATCGAGAGTATTCTCGAGCTTTGGTCTGAGATATAATTAATCATAGGGGCTTGTACCTATGGGAAATATAATTCTATAATAAATAAACCCCACCCAAGTTGATGTATTGGGTGGGGGAAATCCCATGAAATTGATCAGGTCGTGTATATTATCACCCATTGAGGTATACCGATGAGAGCAAATATCCTCAATGATTGATCATATGCAGGATCTAATTTTCCCTCCCACTGGCCCACTTGCGAAGGGTGTGGAGGACCATGATCATTTTTATCCCTCAAGGTGCTGCGATTGTACACCCTCTACACTCTATAGCCGCGATGGATCCCTTTTATAGGTCTATAATGGGGAAATCCTTTAGGATATTTAACAAGAGAACATTGATGGTGGAGGAGACTACTCATGTAGTGTTTGATAAATCTGATCCTAAGAAGTTTAGAGTTGAGAAAGAAGATGAAGTTGGAGAGGTTACCTAAGGAGTTAAAAATTTGGAGAAAATGATAAAGCCTTAAAATACTGATGGAGTGTGTGAGATTACCAAAAGACTAGAAAATACAAATATGGAGGAAAGGGTAAAACCTAGATACACTTTGCCTAGAGATTAGAGATATTCTTTAAGTCATCTTAAAGAACTGATCTTAGGAGACCCTACTAAAGGTTTTAGAACTAGGCTTAACTAAGGAAGGAAGTGAAATATTCTGCTTTTATCTCAATGACTAAACCCACCAACATCAATAAAGCCCTTTCCAATGAATTATGAATCTTAGCTATGCAATAAGAACTTGACCAATTTGTGAGGAATAATATTTGGGAGTTAGTAGAAAGACCTAAGAAATAAAATGTGGAAGGAACCAAATGGGTCTTTAAAAATAAAATAAATAATTATGGTGTGGTGGTTAGGATAAGGTAAGATTGGTGGCTAAGGGGAACAACCAAATAGAGAGGATTGATTTTAAGGAAACCTTTGCCCATGTAGCTAGATTAGAAGCCATTAGAGAGCTATTAGCATTTGCCTGTTATAAGGGATTTAAGATTTTCCAAACGGATGTCATGAGTGCCTTTTGAAACGGGCTAATAAAAGAGGATGTGTTTGTAGAGCAAACCCTAGGTTTTGAGATTTCCTAATTTCCAAATCATGTTTATAAATTAAAAAAGGCCTTATATGGATTAGAATAGACACCTAGAGTTTGGTATGAGAGGCTTAGCATATTCCTACTATAGAGGGAATTTGTTAAGGGGAGCATAGACACCACCCTTTTTCTAAGGATAGTAAGAAATGAGTTACTCATTATTTAGATTTATGTTGATGATACACTTTTTGAATCTTCTGATAAAAGGCTATGTGATGATTTTTTTAAAATAATGAGTAAGGAATTTGAGATAAGTGTAATAGAAGAATTATCCAACTTTTTGGGATTTAGCATAAGATAATTAGATGATGGAATCTTTCTTAATTAATCAAAATACATTAAGGACATATTGAAGAAATATTAAATGGATAAATTCAAGCTAATAAATACTCTCATGAGCTCCAATGTTCAGTTAGATAAGGACTCAAATAAAAAATTTGTTGATCAAAAGAAGTATAGAGGAACGATTGGATCACTACTTTACTTGATTGCCAACCGACCTAATATAATATTTAGTGTTTATCTCTATAATAGATTTCAAGCTGATTCTAATGAATCTCACCTGATTGCAGTTAAGAGAATCCTTAGATATCTCTTAGGGACCCAAAACTTAAGAATCTAGTATCCTAGGCACAACACTTCTTTTGAGATTATTGGATATTTTGATTCTAATTTTATAGGGTGTAGGGTGAATAGAAAGCACTTCTTGAACTTGCCATTTCATAGTACAGTCTTTAGAATCTTGGTCTAGTATAAAATAAACCTCTGTTGCACTTTCCATTGTTGAAGCTGAGTACATTGCCTTAGGAAGTTATGTGGCCAAAGTCTTTTGATCAAAGCAACAAATTCTAGATTTATGCTTACTTATAGGCACAATTTAAATCATATGTGACATGATAAATTTTCCATGTGATTGAGTTAAAAATTTATAAAAAAATGAGTTAACATCATCGAAATCAAAAAATGGCTGAACAACTGATCCTGTTAACCCTAACTCGAACATCTTATAAGGCAAACTATCTTTTGAAAACAAAGATTTAACTTAGAAAAAGTAATTAGATAAGAAAAAGTGATTCATTCAAAATTATACCAGAAAAATATTTTTTTAGAATAATATACCAAAGTAATAAGTTACAATCATGAATTTAAAATCAAGTCTTTGAAAATATCAATTGACACATGAATTCTTCTAAGATTTAAAGATTTAAAAGAGAAGGAAGCTTGATTTCTTTTGGGCTCATTTTGTGCCTCTTATCAATTGATTGGTGCACTTTGCGCATCTTTTAATTTTTGATATACTTTATGTATCTTTTAATTTAATTTTATTTTTTTACGATCATTGCGCATCTTTTGAGTTTTTCTTCTTTTTAGACTCATTTTATGTCTCTTATCATTTTTGCAAGGTAGATCCATTTCAAAACTTTTAAATACTCTCAATTGTAAGAATATCTTCTAGATATTATAGAAGAAAAACTCACTCTCCAATATAAGAAAGAGTAAACTACAAAGCAGAATCAAATTCATATGATAAATACAATAACAAGATTAGAAAGGGTTGAAAGTGATTTAATGACTTTGAACATTATTTATATAAGATAGATCATTATAATAAGATAAAAAAGATCTCAATCGTAAAGTCCAGTTATTAATTTTGAGATAAACTTTTATTTAGAAAAGAAAATTATACGGTCAAAAGAAGTTAGAGAAAGGGAAATAATTAATAGTGTTTCTCTCTTTAACTAATTTAGGGATATCAAACATTGACTATAAATTTTCAAAAATAAAAATAAGGCATAAAATATCATTTTTAGCAACGACCAAAAGAAAAACTAAAAGAAAAAAATAAAATAATAGAAATGAAAATATAAAAAAATAATAGCAAATAAAAATTAATAACTAAAAATAAAACAAAAGAAAAGTCAGAAATAAAAGAAGGAACAAAAAACAACAACAAATCATTTTAGATCATCCTAGATGATCCACATCATCCTAGATGATCTGATTGAATTCTACTTTAATTATTTGTGATCATCCTAGACTATCGACTTATTCGTCCTGGATAATCCATGTGGAAAAAATGGTCACCCATTTTAAATTCGACATGTACGATTCATTATTGTAGATCTTCCTATATGATCCACCTAATCGTCATAGAATATCCACTTTTTCAACGGTCGTCCAGCATGACTCCTCTGGATGATCACTTGATTCTAACCATCCTAGACGATGTCTAATCATCCTGGATGATATGACCACCTTTTTGACCAATCATCCCAGATATCATAAATTTGCATGATTGTCCTGGACGATTTTTCGATCATCCTGGATGATATGGTCGATTCTTTATAAATAGTCATTTTGAACCATTTTTTCACAATATCCTTCTTGAATCCTTGGTAATCCTTCCTTCCTCTCCCTTATCTTTTCAATGGCAGGTGGAAAGTGCTTTAGAATGTTGGCTGAAAGTTCTTTAAGAGCCACTCTCGACCCTCATTTCACTGAGGTGGTTGACCAAGCTGCTTATCTTTGCTACAAGATAGCCAGGATCACTTTGTCGAGGACTATCAATCCTCACACGCTCTCTTACCTGGCACTAGATCTTTTCACTCACACCTCTCTTACCTTCATTTTGACCCTACCTTGCCCTTTCAATTCTGAACTCCTCTATGAGTTCTTTACAAGACTCAAGATAAATGCTTCCTACACTGCCCTGTAATCCTATATCCACCAACATTCAGTAGAAATTACATACCCAGATTGTTAGGAACTTCTTCTACTATCTACTACTAGAGAGAAGCTTCATACATTATCTTCAGATCCTGACTTTGACTGGGCTCCTGTTAACCACCTTTTGAGAAACATAAATATTTCCTACCAAGTTGGAACCTCAAGCACCTTAGTAAAAAAATCTAGGAAAATCCAACATATCCTTCCCACCTCAGTAATCCCAAAGGCTGGTGACCGCATTCATATCACTCTCTTACTCTCAATCTCCACCTTTTACATTATATCCCATAGAGATTTCAATGCCGCTGACATTTTCTTTTGCTACATTGAAAAACTAACTAGCATTAGGGGTCTAGGACATAAAAGAAAACCTAACATTGCCTTAGGACATCTCATTACCTTTATCCTTGAAATAAAATACAATATTCAATATCCTACCCCACCAGACTTTCAGCCTGCCTACTACAACAACAGCTCCTTCCATATTCTTCATAGTACTCGTCTCCACCCGGAGTACGAGGAGGTTGAGGGAGCTAAGGAGGAAGCTGCTCCTACACCTGTTCCTATACCTTTTCTAATATGCCAGCACTCATAGCTGGATCAGCTGGTGGAGTGGTTCGACCAGAGGAAGGCTAGATTCCACTCTTACTTTGTTGCATAGGAGCAGTAGTATGTAGAGGATGTTACAAGATTTGATGCGTACGTGGCACACCAGCAGTAATAACACGATCAGGATATGGCCTAGTTTGAGGAGTAGTTTGTTGTTATTTCTAGTTTCTTTCAGCCACCTCTGCCACCTTCTTTTGATAACCAGGGCCCTCTGTACTTGTAGATATTTTATGTTGTTCTTTTTTTTTAATGCCTTTATATTGTTGTTAGTTTCCATTGTGTATATTTTTCATTGTATTTATTTTATGTTTCCTCCTCTTTTTTGTGATGTCAAAAGAGGGAGTAGTGTTAAGGTTAGTGTGTTAGTGTTATTTTGTTATATTGTTATTTTTATTTGTACTCTATTGTTTAGTGTTTGTACCACCTATTTGTTTTTAGTAAAATTTGTATTTCTTGGTTCAAAATATTCTCATTTACTTTATGCTTCATTAATATGCTTGATTAAAATTTCCCAACAAATGTTTGCCATCATAAAAAAGGGGGAGATTATTGTGAATATGGATTCAATGATTATAATTTTGATGATAACAAACATTTCTAGCATTTATGTTCTTATACTATTACCCTTTCTACTAATATTTCAGATCCACAAGGTCAATTGTAAATTAAGTCAGCTCAAGATTGAGAAGATTAGGATTGAGTCAATCTGTAAGTGTGTTTTAAGTGTTTTTACCTTTTCTTGAGTCAAATGTAATAAAGTGGGTTATGATGCTAAGTAACCTTGCACACACGCACTTATGGGGAGAAATTTTGTAGGCTTAAGAGTTTTTCTATTTTGATCACATCATACATGATGATCAGTTAAAAATAGAAATCCTAATTAGGGCATCCTGGTTAAGGAAACTGAATTATGAAAATCATCCTGGATGATATTAGCATCATCCTAGATGATATGCTTAAATCAGAAATAATCAACCGCCAACTCTTTTAGGCATGTTGTTATTTTTAGACATCATACAGGACATTGTCCTGAATGGTGCATTACAATTATGCCTAAATTAGTTTAATGATTAAGAAAAGTAATTAAAGTTTGGTTAATCGATCATATCATCATGGACAATCAGTAAAAAAACTTTAGTTTCTTCCTAAATCGTCTTGTAAGAATAAGGTGATGTCCTGGACAATATTTATTGATTTGAACTAATCGTACAAGATGATTCCAGAATCAACTTGGACGACAAATTATATTTTTCATCGTCCAATATATAAAGTATGGCCAAACAAAGTGATTCTTTGAACGATACTTAATGTTTTGAACTAATCATTCAGGATGATGTACTCATCATGCTGGACGATCAGAATAAACAAATCTTCTAATTGTCCAGCCCCTCCTATATCGTCCTGGCTGAAATGGCTGAAAATGTACTGATTGTCTAGGATGATCTGTCGATTGTCCTAGATGATCTTTGTCAGTTAGTTGCAATTTAGGGAAAATTTGAAGTTATTTTATATAAGATCTCTTATTTACTCAAGATTAGATCTTTTGCTATTGTCCTTACTTGAGAGAGCCAAGAGGAGAGGGAGAGCTTCAGAGAGAGAGGATATTAGGAGGGGGAGTTTGTGAGGGTTTCAAAAAGGTTACTCCAAGCAATGATCCAAGTCATCTTCTTTAGTCGTCATCCCTGGTTCCTTGTAGGTTTTAGAGAGGTATACTTTAATGATTAATTGAGGTTCTCTACATGCTTTAGGAGAAAGCAAAGGGAGTCAGATTCTCTGCTTGCTTTAGGAGGAAGCAAAAGGTGTTGGGTTCTCTACCTCACCTGGGATTGAGGGAAAGGAGTTATGCATAGGCTTTTCCGCCATATTGTGGGATCAAAAGGAGAGTCACTGAGTTTATTGCAATACTTAGAGGAGAGGTTACGGGGAGTGGACGTAGGTCAAGTTTACCGAACCACTATAAAATTTTGACGTGCTCTTTCTTATTACGTTTTTGCATTTTTAATTTCCGCACTTTATTTTTTGGTAATTGATTATATGATTTGATGTTTTAAAAATTTTTAGAAGATTGTGATTGTTGTTTAAAGTTTTTAGAACAACCAATTCACCCCCCCCGCCTTCTTAGTTAGCCTTAGGCTAGTTCATAAGGGCTTAATATTTCTAACGAACTTTCATTCAGTACTGCCAAATTAACTATCTGACATCATAGTGCTGATAATTAATGTTTCAACGCCATCTGTGTTGCCACTAGAACACTTGCAAATAGAGAACTTGGTGTCACAATATAAGAATTGGGGCGCCTCAATGATATTAAAGATAGTGTTACGATGTTGTTTAGTCCGCTGCCACGGTGCTATAGACTCCTTAGAATTTTTATCATTTTTTAATTTTTCTTACAAAAAAATAACTAAAATAATATATTTCACTAAAAATAAAATACATAAAATAATATATAATTTACACTTATCAAATTCTTCCGAACTTAAACTCTTGCTTGTCCTCAAGCAAACAAAGAAATCTAAAAATTTGTTTAATCTAATTACCAAAATAAAAATAAAATTGCTAAAATATATGATAATATATCACGATCTAGAAGTAGTAGAAATGAACAAAATTATAATTCTAGTTTAAAAAGTACTAACAATTATTCAAACTAGTCATCTTTATTATTCATTAATTTGAATTCACATGTTCTAAATACAATCATTGACTTTTGAATTCTAAATTGAATAATGCAGCTTAAAGATTAGATGTATTTATAGTTAAAATTGAAATTTCATAATTTCACCAATATCTGTTCTAGTTCTCCTATCTTATCATTTATGTATTTAAATTTAAGATTGTAAATAGACTCTAAGCTTTTATCTGATTCCAATTTTTGATTGTACTCATTTTCTTTTTCTTTTTTTTTTTAATTTTTTTTCACTTTTATTTTTATAGAGTACATTGTTAATAATTTTGAATGCCAATTTTGCTTAAAATCTTCTATTAATCTTAATGAGTTTAATATAAATATTTAATAAGATTATTAATTCCAAATTCAAGTTGTTTATAATTTTCAATTTTAATCTACTCATATCCATTCTTTAACCTTAATTATTCATTTTCAATTCAAAGGTCAATATATAAATGTATAACTTATAAATTCAAGCTAAGTCAATAATTTAAATTCTCAAGGTTAGTAAACTTTTAATTTTTTCAATCTATGAATTATAAGGCAGCGTTCATTTAAACTATGACCTAGGTTTTTATTATTATCCTAAATTTATATAATTTTTAATTATCATTTTTAGTAGGATTATTTAAATAATCAGAAAGTGAAGTTATTAATGGAAGATAATATAAAAATTTAAGTATAAGAGGAATGTAATCAAATGCAAAAAAGAATATACATAAATATTAATAATTATATATATTTTTATATAAATGATAGAAAAGGTACAAAATATGTGATACATATAACCAACTATAACATAAAGTGTAATATAACTAGTGTATTGTAGACCTCAATTTTTTGTTTAACTGCCCTCGAGGGTCTTTGGTTGATTTAATTGAACCTCATCGAGCCTAATTTAATCCAGGTCGATGCCGATTTAGGTCCAATTGAGTTAATTCAAATTTGATTCCATTAAAATCAACTTCATAAAAATTTAATCAAACTTGAATCGAATCGAAATTGGGTTAAATTAGACCCGCTCGCATTCAATTAAATTAGATATATTCATTTTAGCCGCATTAAGTTTGATTCGATTCGAGTCATTATTTTATTTAAATTTAATTGTGTTAATTTGATTAAATCAAACCGAGCCCAAACTGACCCAAATCAACTTAAATAAGACTTGGTTCAAGTTCAAATTGAGCCACAATTGGTTCAGTTTAATATTAATTAAAATCCTAATCCTTTTTATGTAGTTTGTATTCTTCTCTAAATCATGAAGCTTAATCAGAGGGCCAACGTCAACTTGCAGTGGTTCGTATCTGATCCTTGACAGTTATAGACTCCATTTGTATGCTAAAGGCACTGTAATGATGGATGAGAAAAGGTGGGCTTCTACTTCTGCTTTAGGTGGATATCTTCTCCTGAGATTTACACCCAAACCCGGCCCGTGACCCGAAAATGACACCCCTACATTGGAGCAGTTGCAAACCCACCCTAAATGGTAATCACAGTAGGAATTGATTTAACATAAATTTACTTAGTAGGGACGACAATGTTGACTCCTTTTATGGTCTAGTGAAGGAAAAGTATAGTTTACTGAAACCAGATCCAAATCTAATTTGAGAGCCCTCAACAGACATGGTCTGGTTAATATTGTGCTAACATCCCTTGAGAAAGTGAAAATTAACTTTCCAAATATTTTTTGCAATCGACCAAAATTATGAATCCATTTTTATATTTTCTAGTTTAAGGAGGATATTTAGATCACTAAATATAATATTGAGCTAAATTTATTGAATCCCCAACTCAAATTAAAACCATAATGGAACTAGAATATAACTTTAACTTTTTGGAAATTTAGATATAAAGTTGGTTTGAATAATCTCCAATTGGGGCAATGATTTATACATGGATTTAGATCATAATTTAAATAAATACCATGTGTAAATACTTCATACTAGAGAAAATTTAATTTTGATTGAATTTAGAATTGAATTTTGACCAAGACTCAATCCGAAGATTTAAGACTAAGTGGAACTTCGATTTTGATAGGATTTAGATTTAAAGTAAGACCCGATTCGAAGGCTTCAGACTAGGGGAAAGATGGAAAGGGGTTTAGACTTATATTCGAAGAAGGACCCAGTCGAAAAGCTTTCAGATTGGGAGTGATTTACTTTAGATGAAATATCATAAGAATTCTGGTCTTTACTAAACATAGAGGAGTCTATTCCCAGTGGAGTCGCCAGGAAAATTCTATGGATAAATAAAAAGATTCCATATGATTTACTTTAATGTTTCTTTAATCAAATTCACATAGCTTAATATCTATTACCTCAACAAACAAACTGATGCTTGACTATTAAATTGAAAAGATAAACTGTGTACTTTTATATTGAAACTCAACATAAAAAAATATTCAATTTCTCTCGAAGGATAAAAGAAACATTCACATATCATTTTGATTATGAAACTAACTAGAGTATAAAGATATAGTCAGCATCCATAGGATTCTTTGCCTACCTTAGAAATGAACTAAGACAGTGTTAATTTTTTTATTGGTTCCAAGCTCTTTATAGAGGTAAGCCTTTATATTTAATTACATCTCAAGAAAGAAATCTTTTGATAAAGTAAAGACTATACTTTTTAAAATTATCAGGAGTTAATTAAAGGCTTGGGTTTAAAAAACTATTTAAAAAGATTTAGAATTAAAATTCTAGATTTAAGAAACTTTATATTTTTATTTTAGATTTAATATTTAGATTTTAAAATGATTTGATAACCCTCTTAGGGAGGAGATTTAAAGAGATGTGTGTGCAATCTGGACTTATGCCTAGTTAGCGTGGGCTACCAGCTAATATCCTAAAAGTAATCAAGCGTCTTATATATGTAAGATATGATGGCTTTATATCTAAGGAATCAATAATTTTTATTTTAAGATTTAATTAGGACTCTTTGATATATAGATGCATTTATCTAGCATAATTTTGATGCAAAGATGCTCTAAACTCTAACTTTTATTTTTGTTTAACACTAAAATTCCAAATTTTTAAGTCTAAATTTTCTAAAAAAAAAAATTAGAAGCATAATGACCTGAAACCACTAAGAAAAAGTAAATCAAACCCATAATGCAATGGGACCCCTTATATATTTTTGTAGGCTTATGTTCTTTGGTTTAATGTACATTGCATAAATTTATAATGGATGTATGTATGCATGTCAGGGTAATTCATATATATGGTATCACTACCGTATCATTCTTGAACTAACATACATGTTCCTACAAAGGTTGGAACACGCACATCGAAAGAAACCTATGAAAAGGTTACCCTCTAATATATTTCTACCACCCATACGAGTGCTATGCATGTAATATAAATCAATACAAAATAATAGTGTATTAATACAAAACTTTTTTTTAATTTAATTTTAATATAAAATATAAATTAGGGATTATTGAAAAGTAAGGTGGCCAAGCTTCACCACAAAAGGCTTGAATTTTTACTAGTATGCATTGTAGATTTAAATATGATTACTTAATTTAGTTTTTATCTTCAAGCTCCAAGATCTTCTTTAAGATTCCAAATGATAATAATCTTTAAGGGAAGAATAATCATTTACTTTTAGAGCTTTATACATAAAAGCAATCATTTTTAATTTTTACAACTATTGACATATACAACACCATCTAGCTATATAATAATCTAGAGCTTTACATTTATAAATTTACATATACAACATCACCTATATACATTCTACCATTTGTAGGAATATAAAAGTAATATACCTAATAGAAATGCAATGAAATGCTTGTGTAAGTGTAAAAATATACCACGCCCTAAGAGCCTAAGGCACACTAATAGAAATATAAATATGACATCGATAATATAGAAAGTAAACAAAATAAGCATGAGTATCCTCTAGGCATTCATCAGCTAGACCTAAGCTCATATTTATAATATATTTGATCTCTCATATGGGAAGAAATTCAATGCATAGAGTCCTTCATTTTATTTAGGTCTTTTAATTATTTACGTTTTAATGAATCTTCACAATTTATCACTTTAAGAACTTGAATTTCTCAATGGAAAGATCTTAGCCTCAATGTATTTGATTCCCCTTAAGCGATCAAATCAAATGTATATAGTCCTTTTATTTATTTATTTGCTTTATTTAAGTAATTTATTTTATCTTATTTAACTAATTTAGATTTATTTTAAGTTTTTAATTTTTATATCAATTTACTTTTACTTTTTGTTCTTTGATCTTTATTTATTTAGTTGAATTATTTCTAAAGTTCTTGGATTTAATTGAATTTTTCTTATTATTTAATTTTTATTTTTCATTTTGTTGACACAACCTTGACTTTTATTTAACATTTTAGTGGTTTTAAATTTTCATTAAATTTTAAATTTATTTGTAGTTGAATTTAATTTATTTTATATTTTTAAATTTTTTATAAATATTTATGATTTTCACAAAATTAGTTCAATTAATTGAATTTAATTTAAGTAATTAGGCTATTTTTTATCTTTGATCTAAATCAATTCTAAACAACTTGAAATCATCACCAAAGGTCAGAAATGACCTTTAAAGATGATTACAAAGTCTTAAATCATTTGAAATATATTTATGTTTTTAATAAATTATTTATTTAATTAATGAATTTCTTTAATTTTAATTTAATATTTATTTTTAAAGTTTATGAGGGGCCTTTTATATTGATGTTAAGGTTAAATACAATTTATTTCCTATTTTTATTTAGTTTAAATTTTTTTAGAAACTTGATGCAGTTAATCGTAAGTTAGTTCACATACCTCTTCTTGGTTAGACTGACCAAGATGATTGTTTGCAATCAAACACAAGTTTGTTGTCTCCTACTCAGCTTCAATCTTATAGGAGTCGGATGCAGAATCTGCCTAGAATGCCTTTTGAAACCGCTTCTTATCCTTCCTGAACTTGGGTTTCTCCTCACCCTTCTCCTTGCTTGGGTGAGCCTTAAGTGTAAGGAAATTAACTTTCACATGTCCCGTCTTCCTGCATTCAAAATAAATAACATCAGAAGAACCTTTAGAATTCTTGCTACTCTTACCTTTATTTCATTTCTAATTGTGCTTTTGTTTCTTCCTTAGAAAGCTTTTGAATTACCTAGTGATTAAGGCAACATCATTGCTTTTAGACCTAGAAGAATAAGTATTTGTATTATTAGCCTTCAGTGCCACAATTTTCTCCTTCTTTTTCTCACCTTCATCACTCAGTCCTTGCTCACAAGCAATGAGTGATCCAAGTGAGTTATTAATAGAATAAGTATTTAAATTCTTGGATTCAGTTATCACAGTAATCTTAGCATCAAAGGATAAAGAAAAGCATCTTAAAATTTTGTTAACTTTCTCATAGTTAGTTAGATCTCTTCCTAAGGCATGCAGGGAGGTGACAATTTGAGTAAACCTAGTATAAATTTTAGATATCGATTCATTAAGTTTCATGCAAAAGAATTCGTAGTCATGAAGTAAAATATTCAACCAAGATTATTTAACTTCACTTGTACCTTCATAAATAATACACAACCTATCCCATATTTCTTTATCAGTGGTATAAGTTGAGTCACGCATATAATCTTCTGATTTCAGTGCCCAGAAAAAATAATTTAAATATTTAGCATTAAGTTGTTCTAGATCTCTATCATCAAAAGTCCATTCTATAAATGGAAGTTTAGTTTTAATGCCATTGATTTCACACATTGGTGTAGAATATCCATCTTTAACAATCATCCACATACGATAATCTATAGATTATAAATATGTGGACATGCGAGTTTTTCAGAAATCAAAATGTATATTATCAAACTGAGGTGATCTAGTAATTGAATAACCTTATGCAGTATTTATATTATTAAAGTTAGCTATAGATCGAAATTCAAAAGTTTTCAAAAACTAAATTTAATGAATCTCGCTCTGATACCACTTAAAAGTTTATTATGGATGTTATGCCCTTATGAACTAGCCCGAGGCTAACCAAGAGGGGGGGGGGTGGTGAATTGGTTGTTTTAAAAAATTCTTAAATTAAAAGCACAATCTTTTTTAAATCTCTTAAAACATTAAACTACACATTCATTCACCTTAAAAAAGTGTATAAATAATAATATGGAAGCGTAATAAGAAATAACACACCATAAATTTTATAGTGGTTTGGTCAACTTGACATACATCCACTCTCCGGAGCATCTCCTTTGGGTATTACACTAAACTCAGTGTCTCTCTTTTTGCTCCCATATTAAGGCGGAGAAGCCTGTACAAAAAATCCTTTCCACCGATACTAGTGGGGCAGAGAACCCAACTTCCTTTTGCTTCCTCTTGAAGTAGACAAAAAATTTTGATCGATTATTGAAGACGACCTTCCTAGAGCCACCAAGGAGCCAAGGACGATGACTAGAGAAGATGACATGAATCCTTTCTTGGCGTAACCTTTGTGAAACCCCTCACAAACTCTCCCTCATAAGATTCTCTCTCTCCCAAGCTCTCCCTTTCCTTCTCTAAGCTCTCTTAGGTCAGTACAACAGTAAAAGATCTCACCTTGAACAATCAAGAGATCTTATAATGAAGTGATTAAAATTTTCCCTAAATTATAACTAGCCATCAAAGATCATCCAGGATGATCGACAGGTCGTCCAGGATGATCGATAGATCATCTTGTACGATCAGTGTATTTTCAGCCTATTCAATCAGGATGATTTGGGAGAGCTGGATGATTAGAACCCTTATTTATTCTGATCTTCCAAAATGATGTGGACATCATCCTATATAATTAGTTCAAAACCAAAACTATCATCCAGCACATCATTCTGTTCGTCTAGAGTTATATATGTTGAACGATGAAGAATGTAACTTATCATCTAGGATGATTCTTGAATCATCCTTTATGTTTTAGTTTAAAATTATAAGTATCATCCAACATATCATTCAGTCTGTCATGTGTCATGTATGTTGGACGATGAAAAATATAACTTATAGTCTGGGATGATCCTCTAATCATCCTATATGATTAGTTCAAAATCATAAGTATCATCTAGCAAATTGTTTAGCTCATCCATGTGATCCAGGAGAAGACAAAGGTTTTTTTTATAACTAATCATCTAGGATGATCCTACGATCATCCAGGATGATATGATCGATTCAATTAAACTTAATTTCTTTTCTTAATCACCTAATTAATTAAGGCATAATTGTAATAAATCATCCAAGATGATATGGGATCGTCCAATATGATTTTTAAAAATAAAATCATACCTTAGAGAGTTTGACGGCTGGTTCTTTCTATTTTGAACCTATCATCTGGGACGATGTTAAATCAACCAGGACGATTTGCTTAATTTGATTGTCTTAACACGGATGCCTTAATTAGGGTTTCTATTTTTAAATGATCATCCAGGATAATTTTTGGATCTTCCTATACGATGTGATCAAAACTAGAAAAACCCTTAATACGAGGGGGGGGGGGGGAATTAAGGGGGGGGGGGGGGGGGTGAATTGGTTATTAAATAAAATCTTAGAATTTGGAAAACCTTTTAGTTTTTTTTATCTTTTTAGAAGATTAACTAATCTTAAAATATGCAGTTGTTTAATGAAATGACTTTCACGGATAATCTTTCAACCACAAATATAAAGAGTAATGAAATAAAATATATATATATATAAAATGTAACAGATGAACACCAAATTTTATAATGGTTCGGTCCAACTAGACCTACATCCACTCCCTGGAGACTCCTCCAGGTATTTCATTATACAATACTGACTCTCCTTTTACCCCAATAGTAAGGCAGAGAAGTCCTTATAAACTCTCTTCCACCAACTTGGTGCGACAGAGAAAAATCACCTTTTATACTCTCTAAGTGATGGCAACATACCTTCTCATCTTTTTTCACCCACCTAGTGAAGGCAAAGTATATACACATCCTTTTTCACCCACCTGGTGAAGGCAAGGAACCAAGCATCCTTTTTCACCCTCTTGGTGAAGGAAGAGAACAAAGCATCCCTTTTTACCCTCCTGATGAAGCCAGAGAATCATCATGACTCTTTCACCCTCCTGGTGAAGGAATATAACCTTGATCTAATCTTGAAGATCTTCTCTCAATAAACTCCAAAGAATTTGAAAAGAAATTAGAAGAAGAACAAGAGATCCTCACTTTGGGCAACCTTATGAATCCCTCACAATTTCTTTTCATTAGATCTCTCACTCTCCAATCCCAAAATCTCTCTCAAACACACACCCAATAGTCACTCTCAAGAGAAAATTCAAAGC